>NC_043024.1:10141070-10148570 GCF_006345805.1 Octopus sinensis
TGTGTGTGTATATGTTTGTCCCCACAGTATCGCTTGACAACCAATGCTGGTGTGTTTACGTCTCCATAACTTGGTGGTTCGACAAAAGAGACCGATAGAATAAGCACTAGCTTCCAAAGAATAAGTCCTGGGGGTTGATTTGCTCGACTAAAGGTGGTGCTCCAGCATGGCCGCACTCAAATGACTGAAACAAGTAAAAGAGTAATATTAAACTGGTATTTGAAACATGAATTCCTATGAAATTTTGAGAGAAGGTTTTCATTTATATCAAATTAAAACAAGAAGTTTGTATCATAGAACTAGGAGTGGTGGTCTCAAGTGGATTGGTATGAAAAGAGTAAGGAGTAACAACTCATATTTAGTGAGAGTAAGTGTGATTGAAATGGAGTAAAATGGGAGTACAAGACCACGAATGTGTATGTATGTATAACGAGTGTATATGAATATATGTACATGTAAGTGTATGTATATATTTATACAGTTGTGTTTGTGTATATGTGAATGTATGTTGATGTGAGTGTGTATACGTGTACATTTGAGTATGTGAGTGTATATGAATATGCATGTGGAGGCACAATGGCCTAGTGGTTAGGGCAGCAAACTCGCGGTTGTAGGATCGCGGTTTCGATTCCCAGACTGGGCGTTGTGAGTGTTTATTGCTGTACATTTTCGCTACAACTTTCTTTCACTCTTTCTTCTGTTGGCCTGCTCACTTAGCCAGCGGAGTGGCGTCATTTGAAGGCTAAAACAATGTGAAGCGCATTGTGACCAGCGATGTGTAGCAACATCTGATAGCCTGATCGGTCACGGTGATCATGGTGATGAATATACGTACATGTAAGTGTATGTGTATATTTATACAGTTGTGTTTGTGTATATGTGAATGTATGTTGATGCGAGTGTGTGAGTGTGTATACGTGTACATTTGTGTATGTGAGTGTATATGTGTGTATGAAATTGTGAGAGTGGGTGGCAGTGAATGTGACAATGTGCCTGGGTGTGTCTGTGCGTCTTATTAAAATACCTGTTTTGCAAAGTGGGTCAGAAAGTGATTAACTACAGTTACCTGGTCAATGAGGATGTCAGCAAATGGACTTCCGTTCTTCCTCATCAAACTACAAGTATCATATTCCTAGGTAAATGAAAAAAACACATTTAAGAAACAGACTTTAAAACTATCAGTTCTTCAAATATTTCATGATTAAACCTGGTTGTTTACTGACATGTTGCTCTCCTCAAGTTATGTACACCTCTGTGGATTGTGTGTGTGTGTGTGTGTGTGTGTGTGCACGCATGTGTGTCAATGTTCTATTAAATGTAAGATCACAATTCGTAGTTCAGCAACAATCAGTGACATCATCATTTGCAGTTCAGCAACAATCAGCGACATCATCATTTGCAGTTCAGCAACAATCAGTGACATCATCATTTGCAGTTCAGCAACAATCAGTGACATCATCATTTGCAGTTCAGCAACAATCAGTGATATCATCATTTGCAGTTCAGCAACAATCAGTGACATCATCATTTGTAGTTCAGCAACAATCAGCGACATCATCATTTGTAGTTCAGCAACAATCAGTGACATCATCATTTGTAGTTCAGCAACAATCAGTGACATCATCATTTGCAGTTCAGCAACAATCAGTGACATCATCATTTGCTATTTAGCAACAATCAGTGACATCATCATTTGTAGTTCTGCAACAATCAGTGACATCATCATTTGCTATTTAGCAACAATCAGTGACATCATCATTTGTAGTTCTGCAACAATCAGTGACATCATCATTTGCTATTTAGCAACAATCAGTGACATCATCATTTGCTATTTAGCAACAATCAGTGATGTCAACATTTGTACATCAGCATTGTACTTCAGCAACAATCAGTGATGTCATTTCTCTTTTTTTTGTGACGTCATCATTTGCTGAACTGCACATGATGATGTCACTGATTGTTGCTGAACAGCAAATGATGACGTCACTGATTCTTGCTGAACTGCAAATGATGATGTCACTGGTTGTTGCTGAGTTGCAAACGATCATCATTTGCAGTGATGTCATCAATGACATCATCGTTGTGTAGGAAGTCGGGGACAAGAAACAGGAAGAAAGAGAGAGAGGAAGTTGAAGCGAAAAAGTACAACAGGGGTCGCCACCATGCCTTGCCGGAGCCTCGTGAAACTTTAGGTGTTTTCGCTCAATAAACACACACAACGCCCGGTCAGGGAATCGAAACCGCGATTCTCCGACCGCGAGTTCGCTGCCCTAACCACTGGGCCATTGTGCCTCCTACTGTTGCTGTTGAGGGAACGGTCTTCATCCCAGAGCTCGCAAGATGGGAGAAGTCCGAAACGTGGTCCTTTGTTATTCGTAAGACCTGCAGAAGAGAAAGCAGGTCAACCCCCGACATCGAGAGCATCGATGGTTGGATGAATGCACATCCAGGTTCAGCGGTTGCATAGGAAGTCAGGGACAAGGAACAGGAAGAAAGAGTGAGAAAAAGTTGGGGCAAAAGAGTACAACAGGGGTCGCCACCACCCCCTACCAGAGCCTCGTGGAGCTTTAGGTGCTTTGCTCAATAAACACACACGCCAGCGCCGCCTTGACTAGCTTCTGTGCCGGTGGCACGTAAAAAGCACCCACTACACTCACAGAGTGGTTGGCGTTAGGAAGGGCATCAAGCTGTAGAAACATTGCCAGATCAGACTGGAGCCTGGTGCAGCCTCCTGGCTTCCCAGACCCTGGTCGAACCGTCCAACCCATGCTAGCATGGAAAATGGAGGTTAAACGATGATGATGATGATATATATATATATAAATATATATATATATACGTGGTGATTATGACGATAATGGTGATGATGATGATGGTTTAGGCGTTAGGAAGGGCATCCAGCTGTAGAAACTCTGCCAGATCAGACTGGAGCCTGGTGCAGCCTCCTGGCTTCCCAGACCCTGGTCGAACCGTCCAACCCATGCTAGCATGGAAAATGGAGGTTAAACGATGATGATGATGATATATATATATATAAATATATATATATATACGTGGTGATTATGACGATAATGGTGATGATGATGATGGTTTAGGCGTTAGGAAGGGCATCCAGCTGTAGAAACTCTGCCAGATCAGACTGGAGCCTGGTGCAGCCTCCTGGCTTCCCAGACCCTGGTCGAACCGTCCAACCCATGCTAGCATGGAAAATGGAGGTTAAACGATGATGATGATGATATATATATATATAATATATATATAATACGTGGTGATTATGACGATAATGGTGATGATGATGATGATGGTTTAGGCGTTAGGAAGGGCATCCAGCTGTAGAAACTCTGCCAGATCAGACTGGAGCCTGGTGCAGCCGCCTGGCTTCCCAGACCCTGGTCGAACCGTCCAACCCATGCTAGCATGGAAAATGGAGGTTAAACGATGATGATGATGATATATATATATATATAATATATATATATATACGTGGTGATTATGACGATAATGGTGATGATGATGATGATGGTTTAGGCGTTAGGAGGGCATCCAGCTGTAGAAACTCTGCCAGATCAGACTGGAGCCTGGTGCAGCCTCCTGGCTTCCCAGACCCTGGTCGAACCGTCCAACCCATGCTAGCATGGAAAATGGAGGTTAAACGATGATGATGATGATATATATATATATAAATATATATATATATACGTGGTGATTATGACGATAATGGTGATGATGATGATGATGGTTTAGGCGTTAGGAAGGGCATCCAGCTGTAGAAACTCTGCCAGATCAGACTGGAGCCTGGTGCAGCCGCCTGGCTTCCCAGACCCTGGTCGAACCGTCCAACCCATGCTAGCATGGAAAATGGAGGTTAAACGATGATGATGATGATATATATATATATAAATATATATATATATACGTGGTGATTATGACGATAATGGTGATGATGATGATGATGGTTTAGGCGTTAGGAAGGGCATCCAGCTGTAGAAACTCTGCCAGATCAGACTGGAGCCTGGTGCAGCCGCCTGGCTTCCCAGACCCCCGGTCGAACCGTCCAACTCGTGCTAGCACGGAAAACGGACGTTAAACGATGATGATGATGAACGCCCGGTCTGGGAATTGAAACTGCGATGCTCCCACCATGAGTCAGCTGCCTTAACTATTGGGCCATTGCCCCTCCACTGCTGCTGCTGCTGCTGATGATGATGATGATGATAAAATTTCTTACTACTTACATGCCAATCATCTTCATTTTCACCCAAATGTTCCTTAAAGGCCTCTTTGCTCAAGTGAGAAAGAATTGGGTTAGAGACTGGGGACAAGGCACTCACAGACTTATACTTTGTTGGATTCTTTAAGGCGATTGTCAAGGCACCATGTCCACCCATGCTGCAACATAAAGAAGAAACAAAAATCCCTTGCGCAAAAAAACAGGTATAGATTAGTGATAGCAGAGGCACCTGGCCATAAAAATACGACCTCAACTTTCTTAGATCTCAGCTGTACTAATGTGGAAGAACAAATGCTTAACAAAACGAATTAACAAATGAACAATATAGGCGCAGGAGGGGCTGTGTGGTAAGTAGCTTGCTTACCAACCACATGGTTCTGGGTTCAGTCCCACTGCGTGGCACCTTGGGCAAGTGTCTTCTACTATAGCCTCGGGCCAACCAAAGCCTTGTGAGTGGATTTGGTAGACAGAAACTGAAAGAAGCCCGTCGTATATATATATATATATATATATATATAAATATATATATATATATGTAGGTCCCGGTTGAGTCGGGGTTAACCACAGTAAATAAGGTACTCAATACATAGCAGAGTAAATTAATTTATTTTATAGAAGGAGCTTCTACAGGACTAGAACTGTTTCATTTGAATGAAACAGTTCTAGTCCTGTAGAAGCTCCTTCGATAAAATATATATATATATATATGTATATATATAGGTATGTGTGTGTATGTGTTTGTGTGTCTGTGTTTGTCCCCTTAGCACTGCTTGACAACCGATGCTGGTGTGTTTATGTCCCCGTCACTTAGCGGTTAAGGGGATAATTAGAAGGTAATTATAGGTGCAGGTGTGGTTGAGTGGTAAGAAGTTTGCTTCCCAGCCCCCATGGTTCCAAACATGTGGGGCCAGGTTCAATCCTTCTGACTTCTAAAACAGCCCTGGGCCAACCAAATCCATGTGAGTAAGGAACACAGAGAAGCTGAAAGATACCTATTTCTTTACTACCCACAAGGGGCTAAACATAGAGGGAACAAACAAGGACAGACATAGGTATTAAGTCGATTACATCGACCCCAGTGTGTAACTGGTACTTAATTTAGCGACCCCCGAAAGGATGTCTTCTACTATAGCCTCAGGGAGATCAAACCCTTGAGTGGATTTGGGAGACAGAAACTAAACGAAGCCCATTGTATATATGTTTGTTGTTTCTTTACTGCCCACAAGGGGCTAGAAACGGAGGGGAGAAACAAGGACAGACAAACGGATTAAGTTGATTAACTGGTACTTAATTTATCGACCCCGAAAGGATGAAAGGCAAAGTCGACCTTGGTGGAATTTGAACTCAGAACGTAACGGCAGACGAAATACCTATTTCTTTACTACCCACAAGAGGCTACACACAGAGGGGACAAACAAGGACAGACAAACGGATTAAGTTGATTATAATGACCCCAGTGTGTAACTGGTACTTATTTAATCGACCCCAAAAGGATGAAAGGCAAAGTTGACCTCGCGGAATTTGAACTCAAAATTTAACGGCAGACGAAATACTGCTAAGCATTTCACTCAGCGTGCTAACGATTTTGCCAGCACGCCGCCTTCAATATATTATATGTATGTTTGTGTATATGTACATGTATGTGTGTGTCCGTGTGTCCATCCTCATTTTGACGTTGTGCGATAGTTGTAAGTGAGTATCCCTGTCATACAAGCAGTGATATTCAGTTCCAATCATCATCATTATCATCATCGTTTAATGTCCGCTTTCCATGCTAGCATGGGTTGGACGGTTCAACTGGGGTCTGGGAAGCCCGAAGGCTGCACCAGGCCCAGTCATCATCTGGCGGTGTTTTCTACAGCTGGAATGCCCTTCCTAACGCCAACCACTCCGTGAGTGTAGTGAGTGCTTTTTTATGAAAAAACATGTCGGGCCATGGGAAAACATTACGTTACCTGGAGGGTGAGGAACCGGATGGGAACACAACTGCTAAACAGTACAGCTACCTTGTCGAACACCCTAAAAAGTTGTGTATGGCATAACAACTCAGCAGAAATATGCATGGAAGGTACATAGAGCTGATTGCATTCAGATATTGAGGAATGACTCATCCCCTGCCCTTTATAGAGCAACAAGGGTACCTCAGGTTCTTTTTAAAAACCCATATATTTCCCTGGTTGCATTTCGCACCAGCACCACCAGCACCACCAGCACTACCACCAGCACTACCACCACCACCACCACCACCACCAGCACTACCATCACCACCACCATCACCACCACCACACTACCACCAGCACTACCATCAGCACACCACCAGCACTACCATCACCACTACCATCACCACCACACCACCACCAGCACCACAACCACCACCACCACCACCACCACCCCACCACCATTCACCACCACCACACTCACCATCACCACCACCACCACCACCATCACCACCACCACTACCACCCCACTACCACTACCCCACCACCATCACCACACCACCCACCACCACCACCAACCACCATCACCACCACCACCACCACCAGCACCATCAGCACCACCCACCACCACCACCACCACCAACCACCACCAACCACCATCAGCCAACCACCACCACCACACACCACCACCACCACCACCACCCCACCACCAACCCACCACCCACCACCACCCACCACCCACCACCACCATCACCACCACCACCACCCCACAGCCACCATCAGCAACCACCACCACCACACCACCACCACCACCACCACCACCACCACACCACCACCACCACCACCATCACCACCACCACCACCACCATCACCACCACCACTACCACCACCACTACCAATACCACCACCATCACCACCACCACACCACCACCACCACCACCATCACCACCACCACCACCACCAGCACCATCAGCACACCACCACCACCACCACCACACCACCACCACCACCATCAGCACCACCACCACCATCACCACCACCACCCACCACCACCATCAACCACCACCACCAACCACCAGAGCACCAATCAGCACCACCACACCACCACCACCACCACCACCATCACCACCAGCACCATCAGCACCACCACCAGCACCACTACCACCACCACCACCATCAGCACCACCACCACCACCACCAGCACCATCAGCACCACCAACTACCACCACCACACCATCACCACCAGCACCATCACCACCACCACCATCACCACACCACCACCACCACCACCCCACCACCACCACCATCACCACCACCACCACACCAGCACCA
>NC_043024.1:10151070-10216070 GCF_006345805.1 Octopus sinensis
CCAGCACCATCAGCACCACCACTACCACCACTACCACCACCATCAGCACCACCACCACCACCACCACTACCACCACTACCAGCACCACCACCAGCACCACCGCACCAACACCACCATCACCACCACACCATCACACCACCACCAACCACCACCACCATCACCACCACCACACCACCACTGAGCATACGGCATGTTCAGTAGGGGGTCAAACACCATAGCGAACAGTCGCATAGGGTCCTTCTGTTCCAGACCGTGAAAGATTACCATAAAAGTTTAATCTAAAATCAGTGTGAAATTTTTTAAAGGCTTTGTTTTTTTTAGGGGCATGAAGGGACAAGGGATGGCAAAGGGTCAAAGAAAAGAAATTTCTGACTCACCTATGGCCAGAAATGGATTTCTTTTCTGGTAAGACTGGGAAGTTGGATTCTATCAATTTTGGCAGCTGAATACATCAAAATCACGGTTTGTTACACATGAATCTAATAATAATATAATAATAATAATAATAACTAGCAGTATCGCCTGGCGTTGCTCGGGTTTGTAAGGGAAATAAAATATAAGCATTTTAGAGAGTTACTTCCCTTATATAAACAGAGCAAAAAATGCATTAAAAAAACGAAAAAATGATGGTAATTTTTTTTTAATCGTAGACTCATCGTAGACGCGCGCTAATACCCAGAAGGGCTCGAAATGAATCACGACTATAAGATACCCGATTTTGGTTTAAAACTGCACCGCAAAATGTGGAGTAGTTAGGAATCTAAATCGGTAGTAGACAGACACACACACAACTTCAGTTTTATATATAAAGATGACATGAAATAAAGGTGGTGGTGGTGGTGATGGTGGCGGTTAAAATGTTGTAAAATGGTAGAATTTACCTCTTTGACAATGTAAGAATACATTCGGTAGTTGGTGCTCCATTTTGGTTGAGTTGCATCCACATAGGAAGCAACATCCTTTTGAAGGTCATAGCCATCATCTTTTTGCGCTCATAAAATGCCCCTGTAAAATGTGAAGGACAACAGTAATACAAACAACTATATCCCTTCTTTCCTGAGCGTCAATAATACTTTAATTGTTCCACGTCCTGCGTTGCTGTGTTTTTTTCTCTTTTTTCTGTGTTTTCTTGTTTGGATTAACTTTATATATATATATATATATATACTGAGCTGAGACCCCCTTCGGTCATGACTGACCATGGGATTGCACCTAGAAAGTTACCCTCCAAGGTACAAGTTCGGGTAAGGTTGTTTATGGAATACCAGCAGTCGCCCATCCTTTTGGAGAAGGGGTCCTATCTTGTAGTGCACTGAGACTGTTCTTTCGCGTAATGAAAGAAGGCTTTGGGTTTGATTTAATATTTTCTAACCCAGGCTTCTTTGTCTGCTTTCTCCCTCACATAGGATTGTTGCAGCCTTTTTCGATCTCCATCAGTGTTGTTTTTAGGCGGGACGTTTCGCTACTTTTGGGATGTTGGTTGAGACGATTTGCAACCTTCGTCCATCGTCTCATGAGGAGCTTCCTGTCTCTTGGAATCTTGCTCCTATTGTTTTGGCCTTGTGCTCTGGGACATATTTCTGGCATACGGCCTCCCCGCTCCACGCCATCAGTGTTATCCAAGGGAAAGGCAAAGGGGCCGATACAGCTTGTTGATATATGTTTCGATGGATTAATTAAAATTAAAAATCATTTATCATAATTAGTTACATCTGTGAAAATGGCTTATTAATGAACACTGTTATTTTTAATCTCCTCCTTGAAGAGATTCATACATTATCCCACAATATTTTTACTCTTGTATTAATCTTAGTTTTAACGTATCCATCGAAACGTATGTCGGTGATATAAATGATTTAAATAACCTCTTATGTGTTTGTCTCCATATTCCATTCCTCTTATATATATATAATACATACATACATACATACATACATACATACATACATACATACATATATATATATATATATATATATATATATATATATATTATATATATTCTTTTACTTGTTTCAGTCATTTGACTGCGGCCATGCTGGAACACTGCCCTTTTTTAGTCGAGCAAATCGACCCCGGGACTTATTCTTTGTAAGCCCTTATTCTATCGGTCTTTTTTGCCGAACCACTAAGTGACGGGGACGTAAACACACCAGCATCGGTTGTGAACCAATGCTAGGGGGACAAACACAGACACACAAACACATACATATATATATATATATATATATATATATATATATATATACAACAGGCTTCTTTCAGTTTCCGTCTACCAAATCCACTCACAAGGCATTGGCCAGCCCGGGGCTATAGCAGAAGACACTTGCCCAAGATGCCATGCAGTGGGACTGAACCCAGAACCATGTAGTTGATTAGCAAGCTACTTACCACACAGCCACTCCTGCGCCTATATATATATCACCATCACCGTGACCAACCAGGCTATCAAATGTTGCTACACATCGCTGGTCACGTTGTTTTAGCCTTCCAATGAAGCCACTCTGCTGGCTAAGCGAGCAGGCCAACAGAAGAAAGAGTGAGAGAAAGTTGTGGTGAAAGAGTACAGCATGGATCGCCACCACCACCCCCTGCTGGAACCTCGTGGAGCTTTAGGAGTTTTCGCTCAATAAACACTCACAATGCCTGGTCTGGGAATCGAAACCACGATCCTATAACATGTATATATATATGTTATATATATATATATATATAATATATATATATATTATATATATATATATCGCTATATAAACGGCAGTTTGTCTGTGCGTTTTCTGTGTGTCTGTTTTCTCGTACCCTCACCCTGACCACGGCTTTCAACCGCTTCTGATGAAACTTGACACACCGCATAGCCCAATGTCATAATTCAAAACTAACGCAGCGAAAATTTTGAAAAGTTCCCCCAGTTCTGAAAAAAATCGATAAATTCGACATGGGGGTCGAGAATCAGAAACCCAAACCACAGACTGTCTAGGGGACGCAACTCCACCTTTTTTAACTCTCAAAAAAATTTACCATCATTTTTTTTCCATTTTTTTGCTATTTTTTTCGCTATAACTCTCTAAAATGCTTTATAGTTATTTCCCTTACAAACCTGAGCAACGCCGGGCGATACTGCTAGTATATATATATATGTATATAAAACAATTTAATAAATAAAACATATGCATAAATACATACATATATATACATACCTCCATCTATATGTATATATACATGCATTTATATATATGAGTACAGGACACCACAAATAAACGTAGAACACGAGAAGCGAAAACATAAAATCAAACAAGGAAACGGACTTTTTTAACAACGAAAAAACAGTACAAGACAAACAATACAAGGAATATTCATATATATATATATATATATATATATATATATATATATATATTTTATTTTATTTTTTATTTTATCTAGTTTCAGCTCACGAGCTGCGGCCATGCTGGGGCAACCGCCATTTGGTGTTGCTACATGATTTTACTTCACGAATGCTTTTTAGCAACTGCCATTTGGTGCATGAGAGAGTTCGATGCAGCTGCCCTCATCTGCACCTCCTGCCGTGAAGTTGGTTCATCCGGGACACCTGACAAGAAGAGATCCAGTCCTACTTTAAAGACATCCGCATCGACCCCATGCAGGTCCCTCAGGTTCTTCGGGAGGATATTGAAGAGCTGTGGGCCTCTGAAGCCCAGGCTATCACAGTATCTTGTCCTACATCTTGATGGCAAATTTAGAGTCCTTGGCACCAGATATATATATATGTATGTATGTATGTATGTATGTATTTGGTGAAGCAACAGACATGTTGTATAGAATTGGCTAAAACTGTATACTTACTTGGACATGTATCAGGTGCAACAACGATGATGTTGTGTTCTGCTGCATATCTTTGGAAACCAGATTTTGTTATGAAATTTTGCTCACTACATGTCGCACCTGGTGGGGGAAGAATTTAAAGAGAAAATGAATTTGAACTCAGAACATAAAGTGCCAGAATGAAACTAAGAATTTTGTCAGGTGTGCTAATGGTTCTGACAGATTGTTTACCTTAATAACCCTTTCTACTACAGGCACAAGGCCTGAAATTTTAGAAGCAGGTGGGGGAAGTTGATTAGATTAACCCCAATATACAACTGATACTTAATTTTTTGACTGGCCGTTGGCAGTCTCGTCTGGCACCTGTGCAGGTGGCACGTAAAAAGCACCCACTACACTCACGGAGTGGTTGGCGTTTGGAAGGGCATCCAGCTGTAGAAACACTGCCAGATCAGAATGGAGCCTGGTGCAGCCTCCTGGCTTCCCAGACCCCAGTCAAACCATCTAACCCATGCTAGCATGGAAAGCGGACGTTAAATGATGATGATAATGATGATGATGAATATATATATATATATATATATATATATATATATATATATATATTATATATATATATATATATATATACCGTCCAACCCATGCTAGCATGGAAAACGGACGCTAAACGATGATGATGATGATGATGATGATGATGATGATGATGATGATATATATATATATATATTTCTGTCGAAGAGCGTAGGCTTGAAACGTAAAAGACTTGTTTTATTTCTATTCCTGAGCGCCATACTAATACAATTGTTTGTTTGTATTCCACCTGCCTTCGTCTTTTGTTTATTTTCATAAAGCTTCCTGTTATATATATATATACATATATATATGTGGTGGTTATGGCGATAAAAGTGATGATGACAGCAGTGGTGGTGGTGGTAATAACGATGTTTATAATGATGATGATTATGCTTTAGGTATTAGGAAGGGCATCCAGCTGTAGAAACACTGCCAGATCAGACTGGGCCTGGTGCAGCCATCTGGGTTCCCAGACCCCCGGTCGAACTGTCCAACCCATGCTAGCATGGAAAGCGGACGTTAAACAATGATGATGATGATGATGATGAAAAGGATGAGAGACAAAGTTGACCTCGGCGGAATTTAAACTCAGAACGTAGCGACAGACAAGCTGTGGAAACTTTGCCAAATCCATGCCAGTATGGAAAGCGGACATTAAACAATGATGATGAGGATGATAATATATCATCCCAGAACCATGTGGTTGCTATGCAAGTCACTTACCACACAGCCACACCTATGCCTACACACACACACACACACCACACACACACACACACACACACACACACGACAGGCTTCTTTTAACATTGACCGAGGCCTTGGCATTATGTCGTGCTTAAGAAGAAGCCCCATCAGGCTAAGTAAAATTGCAGTAGTGGCAGATACTGGTGTCACACAAATGGCACCTGAGCCAGTGGCACATAAAAGCGCCCAAAACACTCTCAGAGTGGTTGACATTAGGAAGGGCATCCAGCCTTGTAGAAGCCATACCGGGCCAGTTCAGGGCCTGGTGCAGCCTTTTAGCTTGCCTACCCTCAGTCAAACCGTCTAAACCATGACAGTATGGAAAGCGGAATTAACCCTTTCATTACCGTATTTATTTTGAGATGCTCTGTGTTTCCTTCAATTATTTTAAATATAACAAAGAATTTAGTAAAATAACTTATTTATCATTCAGCTAGTGTTAGGAATATAAATTGTGACTAAGGTTTGGTGGAAGATTTTAATTCAAAACTTATGAAAACAAGACATTTGTACTACAGAACCAGAGCTGGTTTCAGCCGGGTTGGTAATGAAAGGGTTAAACAATGATGATGATGATGATAATATATCATCCCAGAACCATGTGGTTGCTATGCAAGTTACTTACCACACAGCCACTCCTATGGCTATACACACACACACAAACACAACAGGCTTCTTTTAGCATTAGGCTACCAAATTCACTCAAAAGTCTTTAGTCAGCTGGAACTATAGTAGAAGACATTTGTCTAAGGCAGTGCTTTTCAAACTTTTTGCTAGAGTGGAACCCCAAGGAGAGATTCCACTGGCTCGAGGAACCCCTCTGCAATAATTTAATAGTCATATGCACACATATCTGCACAGGAGAATTAAAAATTACTGCAGATTTTAGAACTTTTGTAACTTCTTGCGGAACCCCTGGACTGTACTGGCGGAACCCCAAGGTTCCGCAGAACCCTGGTTGAAGACCACTGGCCTAAGGTACCATGCATCGGAACTGATCCCAGGACCTTGTAGTGGGGAAGTAAATTTCTTCCTGCAGGGCCACAATTTAATGATGATGATGAGGTTGTTGTATCAGAAAGGGTCTGTTGTTCTCCCCTGCCATCTAACCAAGTACCAGTAATTGAATCAGGGACTAAGGGAATTAAACTCACCGGAAAGCCAATAGAGCACAGGAAGTTTGCCAAATTCAGATTTCGCAGGTAAATAAATACCGAATTTCATTTCACATTTCAATTCAGAACTGAAAAGAGAATTTGATTGATAGATGGACAGACGGACAAATGAATAGATAGATGAATAGACAGATAGACAGACAGACAGGCAGACAGACACACAGACATGAATAGATAGATAGACAGTCAGATAGATAGAAAGATAGCTAGCTAGATAGATAGGTAGACAGACAGACAAATGGATGGATGGATGGATGGACAGACAGATGGACGGACAGACAGATAGATAAAAAAATAGATAGATAGATGGATGGATGGATAGACAGATAGATAGATAGACAGACAGACAGACATGAATAGATAGACAGTTAGATAGAAAGAGAGATAGATAGACAGACAGACAGACAGATAGATAGACAGACAGATAGAAAGACAGACAGATAGAAAGACAGACAGACAGAAAGACAGATAGAAAGAAAGACAGATCGATATAAAGACAGATAGATATAGACACACAGATAGACAGAGATAGACAGATAGATAAACAGATGGATAGACAGATAGACAGGTAGATGGATAGATTGATGGAGAGGAGAGAAACAGGTGTGTCTCCTTTTCTTGACTCCATGCGCTAGTCCTAAAATGGGTGCCCCTGTCATACAAGCAGTGTCCTTCACTCCCAATATACTGCAGAAACATGTCTGACCATGGGGAAATATTACCTTGTTTGGAAACAAGTGAGAGTTTGTGACAGGAAGGGCACCCAGTCGCAGAAAATCTGCCTCCAATAAACCGCAAGGTGGACACTGAATGATAATGATGAATAAAGAATGAACCTGACTTTTATTAAAGTACTTCGCATAGATGTTTGTTACCGCTGGGGATAATGGTGAACCAATTGCTATGCCTGCGAAGTGCTGATAAATTACGTTTCAATCTGGAAACAAAGAATTCTTCGGCTCGGTCTTAATATCTCGTTGAGGTTTTCAAACGGTATTTAGTGTGTACATGATTATTATCGTTGAAATAGGTAAGAAGAAAAACAGGTAAAAGAGAGAAGCAGGAAAAACAAAAGAAGGAAGGGTGTTGTTTACCTGGAATGTTTGAAGACTTTCTGGAAGCCTCCAAAACATTTGTTCGATGATACCTGTTCAAGATTACTCATTATTACTTTCAAACTAAGAAACCTGACAAAAGTAGAAAAGAAACAACAGAATGCATGAAAATTCAAGGAATAATGAGAGCAGCCAAGTCATTTAACTATATATATATACATACAGCATATTGTGTGTGTATATCTGTACGCATACATACATATACATAAATACATACACACATACACACACACACACACATACATACATTCATGCATGCATACATACATAAATACATACATACATACATACGTATGTATGTATATATACGTCCCCGTAACTTAGCGGTTCGGCAAAAGAGACCAATAGAATAAGTACTGGGCTTACAAAGAATAAGTCCCGGAGTCGATTTGCTCGACTAAAGGCGGTGCTCCAGCATGGCCGCAGTCAAATGACTGAAACAAGTAAAAGAGTAAAGAGTAAGAGTCTATTGAGGTAAAAAAAACATTCTGTGCCGTATGAAAATGTCCCTCGTTTAAGAAACAGATTAGGTTTATTTACATTTGTGAAGAAAAAAGGATACCCTTCCCCCCACCCCTAACCCTAACCCTAACCCTAAAAGAGATTGAAATGCAATAGATCGATACTAGGGTCATAATTATGGGTGACAATTTCATATGACACCGCTAGAAAAACTGCCGGTCAAACCGAAAAGATCCCTAACCCTAACCAACCCTAACCCTAAAACAGATTGAAATGCAATAGATCGATACTAGGGTCATAATTATGGGTGACAATTTCATATGACACTGCTAGAAAAAACTGCCGTTCAAACGGAAAAGATCCCAGCTCGGAGCTAGAAAAACAAATCTTCTTTTGAATAGCGTTAAAGGGTTAAAGAAACCACGACCACCACCACTATACAGCGGGGAGGGTTGCTGATGTTAATCCTTAAGCATTCAGATTACTCAGTCAAATGCAATACTCATATAAATTACATTGCTTTGAATTCATCATGCATTATTTTGGAGCTTAGATCTTTTGATGAGGTTACTGTTAATTTTCGTAATGATATGGTAGGGTTGGTATTTAATCAACCATGCTAACAGGTTGATGGTGTTACCACAGCCCGTTTTCCCAGTGAGTAAACATCTAGAGCAGAGGTTTTCAACCAGGGTTCTGCGAGCCAGTGGAATGTTTCCATGGGGTTCCGCTCCCGCAAAAAGGTTGAAAAGCACTAATATATACATATATATATATATATATATATATATATATATATATATATATATATATATATATATAATAATAAATATTAGGGAATAAATCCAAATTTACATGGAAAATCAGATTTAGGATTGAATCCAATTTTATAGTAAAATATTATATAATATTAATAGAGACAAAACCACTATTTTGCAAATCAAACAAAGAAGACTTAATCCAATACATAAAAAAATTTTAATATAAATTAAATAAAATTATATTCGCCACTACAATTGTTTCATGTCTCTTCTCAGGACATTCATCAGGTGGATTTCAGATGAATGTCCTGAGAAGAGACATGAAACAATTGTAGTGGCGAATATAATTTTATTTAATTTATATTAAACTTTTTTATGTATTGGATTAAGTCTTTCTTTGTTTGATTTGCAAAATAGTGGTTTTGTCTCTAATTAATATTATATATATATATATATATATATATATATATATTAGTGGTTTTCAACCAGGGTTCCGCCAGTACAGTCCAGGGGTTCCGCAAGAAGTTACAAAACTGCTAAAATCGGCAGTAATTTTAAAGTCTCCTGTGCAGATATGTGTGCATAAGACTATTAAATTATTGCAGAGGGGTTCCTCGAGCCAGTGGAATGTTTCCTTGGGGTTCCGCTCCAGCAAAAAGGTTGAAAAGCACTGATCTAGAGATTCATGGGGTATATGACACAATAAACAGCTTAGAAAGTACGGTGTTTTATCAACTTTAATTAGGTTACTAATTATAATTTATGCCAGCTGATACAAAGACTGTCTGTCTTATCTGTGACAAAGTATTTACACAGAGTCAGTCTACCTGTCATATACAATAGATCTCCTTTAAGTCTGACATTTTCACAGCCTTTTTTTTACTTGGAGAGGAAGGTAAGAAAGAAGGGGATTTTTCACTGCCACCACCAGCACCACCACCAGTAAATTTATTGAAAGGAGGAGGAGTAGAAGGAGCAGAGCAATGACAGACCAAGTGAAAAGGCTTATAGTACTAAGGGCGGAAGGCGGTGAGCTGGCAGAAGCGTTAGCACGCCGGGCGAAATGCTTAGCGGTATTTCGTCTGTCGCTACGTTCTGAGTTCAAATTGTTTATCCTCTCTGTGTTTAGCCCCTTGTGGGTAGTAAAGAAATAGGTATTTCGTCTGCCGTTACGTTGTGAGTTCAAATTCCACTGAGGTCGACTTTGCCTTTCATCCTTTCGGGGTCGATAAATTAAGTACCAGTTACGCACTGGGGTCGATATAATCGACTTAATCCGTTTGTCTGTCCTTGTTTGTCCTCTCTGTGTTTAGCCCCTTGTGGGTAGTAAAGAAATAGGTATTTCGTCTGCCGTTACGTTGTGAGTTCAAATTCCACTGAGGTCGACTTTGCCTTTCATCCTTTTGGGGTCAATTAAATAAGTACCAGTTACACACTGGGGTCAATATAATTGACTTAATCCGTTTGTCTGTCCTTGTTTGTCCTCTCTGTGTTTAGCCCCTTGTGGGTAGTAAAGAAATAGGTATTTCGTCTGCCGTTACGTTGTGAGTTCAAATTCCACTGAGGTCGACTTTGCCTTTCATCCTTTTGGGGTCAATTAAATAAGTACCAGTTACACACTGGGGTCGATATAATCGACTTAATCCGTTTGTCTGTCCTTGTTTGTCCTCTCTGTGTTTAGCCCCTTGTGGGTAGTAAAGAAATAGGTATTTCGTCTGCCGTTACGTTGTGAGTTCAAATTCCACTGAGGTCGACTTTGCCTTTCATCCTTTCGGGGTCGATTAAATAAGTACCAGTTACGCACTGGGGTCGATATAATCGACTTAATCCGTTTGTCTGTCCTTGTTTGTCCTCTCTGTGTTTAGCACCTTGTGGGTAGTAAAGAAATAGGTATTTCGTCTGCCGTTACGTTGTGAGTTCAAATTCCACTGAGGTCGACTTTGCCTTTCATCCTTTCGGGGTCGATTAAATAAGTACCAGTTACGCACTGGGGTCAATATAATTGACTTAATCCGTTTGTCTGTCCTTGTTTGTCCTCTCTGTGTTTAGCCCCTTGTGGGTAGTAAAGAAATAGGTATTTCGTCTGCCGTTACGTTGTGAGTTCAAATTCCACTGAGGTCGACTTTGCCTTTCATCCTTTCGGGGTCGATTAAATAAGTACCAGTTACGCACTGGGGTCAATATAATTGACTTAATCCGTTTGTCTGTCCTTGTTTGTCCTCTCTGTGTTTAGCCCCTTGTGGGTAGTAAAGAAATAGGTATTTCGTCTGCCGTTACGTTCTGAGTTCAAATTCCACTGAGGTCGACTTTGCCTTTCATCCTTTCGGGGTCGATAAATTAAGTACCAGTTACGCACTGGGGTCGATATAATCGACTTAATCCGTTTGTCTGTCCTTGTTTGTCCCCTCTGTGTTTGGCCCCTTGTGGGTAGTAAAGAAATAGGTATTTCGTCCTCCTTTATGGTCTGATTTGAAATTTTACCGAATAAATTTTGTAAAGAAAAAAAAATAATTAACCAAAGTTATAAAGAAAATGCTGAACAGGAATATTAAAGCGAGTTTAGTATTCGATCAGTGGTTTATTTTATCGACATCGTATGGGCAAAATGGAAAGCTGACCTTGACAGAATATTTAAAAAAAAATATAGCTAGAGGTATTTATCTGGGGTTGATAAAATAGCGATTCTTCCAACGTCTGCGAGAATGTTTAATTGAATATTTAGAATCTCAGTTAAATACTGAGATTTGAGTTATTTATTATACACATATGGTGCTCAAAACAAGTGAGAGGTGGGGGAAACGGTCGTTTCCGTTAGAAACAGAGAGAGAAACCCGATAAACCCTAAACTAAATACTATAAGGGGTTTAAAGTCCAACTACTACGCTATAAATCAGTCTAGCTCATTCACTAAAAACTAACGGTTAACATTTTATAGGCCGCAAACCGACGAAGCCTGCTAAATATACCACCCCAAAATCATCGCAGGACGTGTTAGATAATATGATCTTGTTTGCTGTACATAAGAGAAAGATAATTAAGGGTCGGAACGTTTTTGGTTTATAGGCTGTACGTATAAAAGCGTGATGTAAGCCGGTTCACAGACGTATTTAACGGGGGTCGATTTGGGGCTTATTAATTTGTTACACCACGATAATATTGATAATTAAACTGTGTAAATAATTAAATACTTAATATAGTTAGCGTTTTTTCTTCTACACGAGCAGAGGAAGTTAATATATAAAAAGATACAGAGAAATAAAGGAACTGTATGCCGGTTCATAGATGTATTTAACCGGGGTCGATTTGGGGCTTATAAATTATTTACACCAAGATAATATTGATAATTAAACTGTGTAAATAATTAAACACTTAATATAGTTAGCGTTTTTCTTCTACACGAGCAGAGGAAGTTAATATATAAAAAGATACAGAGAAATAAAGGAACTGTATGCTGGTTCATAGATGTATTTAACCGGGGTTGATTTGGGGCTTATAAATTTGTTACACCAAGATAATATTGATAATTAAACTCTGTAAATAACACAACGTAACAATTTTCGGATCTTTTGGGTTTGAACGGCAGTTTTTAACATAATTTCTAGGTAACTAAAAAATGTTAAACTTTGTATACTGGTAGAATGTGTTTATAAAACATCTTTTTCTCTTGGCTTTATTGAGAAAATTCTATAGATTGTAAGATATTTGTTGGTGTGTTTATGTCCCCGTCACTTACAAAGAATAAGTGCTGGGGTCGAGTTGCTGGATTAAAGGTGGTGCTCCAGCATGGCTGCAGTCAAATGACTGAAACAAGTAAAAGAGAGAGAGTATGTGTTACATTGTGTAATTTGATCTTGTTTGCTGTACATAACAGAAAGATAATTAGGGTCGGAACGTTTTTGGTTTATAGGCTGTACATATAAAAGCGTGATGTAAGCCGGTTCATAGATGTATTTAACCGGGGTTGACTTGGGGCTTATAAATTTGTTACACCAAGATAATATTGACAATTAAACAGAGGAATCTTTTCATTTTGAACGGCAGACGTCAACACAATTTCTAGTTAACTAAACACTTTTAAACTTCGTATAGTGGTAGAATGTGTTCATAAAACATCTTTTTCTCTTGGCTTTATTGAGAAAATTCTATAGTTTGTAAGATATTTTGTCTGAAAATCCGAGCATTTCGGCAATTTTAACCAATCGATTACCTCCATTCAACTAAAATTATTTGCTGCGTCTAAAACTGAGACAACATCCTGTAACTAACCCTAAACCTAACCCTAACCCTAAATTTTTTTTCTTAATTGTTAAATTAATTTAATTCCATTGCTTTAGTTTTTTTTTACTCGCGTAACAATTAAATTAATTTAACAAGTAAGAAAAAAAAATTTAGAGTTAGGGGGTAGGTTTAGGGTTAGTTACAGGATGTTGTCTCAGTTTTAGACGCAGCAAATGATTTTAGCTCAAAAGAGAGCATAGGATTGGTTAAAATTCGAAAAATTAAACTACGTTAAACAAACAAATTACAGTTTTCTCAAGAAAACCAAGAGAAAAAAATGTTTTATTTTGACACATTCTACCAGTATATGAAGTTTTAAAGAGTTTAGTTAACTAGAAATTGTGTTGAAATCTGGCCTTCAAAAGGAAAAGATTTTAAAATGTTTTATTTTTACACATTCTACCAGTATACGAAGTTTTAAAGTGTTTAGTTAACTAGAAATTGTGTTGAAATCTGGCCTTGAAAAGGAAAAGATCCAAAAAGGTTTTATTTTGACACATTCTACCAGTATACGAAGTTTTAAAGTGTTTAGCTAACTAGAAATTGTTGAAATCTGGCCTTGAAAAGGAAAGGATCCAAAAATGTTTTATTTTGACACATTCTACCAGTATACGAAGTTTTAAAATGTTTAGTTAACTAGAAATTGTGTTGAAATCTGGCCTTGAAAAGGAAAAGATCCAAATTGTGTAAATAATTAAACACTTAATATAGTTAGCGTTTTTCTTCTACACGGGCAGAGGAAGTTAATATATAAAAAGATACAGAGAAATAAAGGAACTGTATGCCGGTTCATAGATGTATTTAACCGGGGTTGATTGGGGTTTATAAATTTGTTACACCAAGATAATATTGATAATTAAACTGTGTAAATAATTAAATACTTAATATAGTTAGCGTTTTTCTTCTACACGAGCAGAGGAAGTTAATATATAAAAAGATACAGAGAAATAAAGGAACTGTATGCCGGTTCACAGATGTATTTAACGGGGTTGATTTGGGGCTTATAAATTTGTTACACCACGATAATATTCACAATTAAACTGTGTAAATAATTAACCCTTTAGTGTTTAAACTGGCCAAATCCGGCCCAATATATTCTACATATTTTATATTCAAACTGGCCATATCCAACCTCTCACACCTAACCTACATTGACAGTCTAAAAATAAACAATCACATCATTGAAACCTCAAAGCTATGAGATAATGCATGATTAATTAAAAACAATTTAAATAAAAAAGCATTATATTTAACAGTAATCTGAACACTAAAGGGTTAAACACTTAATATAATTAGCGTTTTTCTTCTACACAAGCAGAGGAAGTTAATATATAGAAAGATACAGAGAAATAAAGGAACTGTATGCCGGTTCATAGATGTATTTAACCGGGGTTGATTTGGGGCTTATAAATTTGTTACACCAAGATAATATTGATAATTAAACTGTGTAAATAATTAAACACTTAATATAGTTAGTGTTTTTCTTCTACACAGGCAGAGGAAGTTAATATATAAAAAGATACAGAGAAATAAAGGGTCAATTAAGAGCTTAATTACGTACCTGCGTCCAAAGGAAAAAGTTTCGAACTTAGGAAAGCTAGGTGCGTTAGAAACAACAGGACCTTCCCATTTGTCTCTCTTGCCTTGTCACATGTCTTTTCTTTTGTGACCAACCAATGAGATACCCTTGCTAGAAATAGCTCCTAAATTTCATTCAAATTAGAGTGCAAATAACCGCTCCACTAGTTTTCGCTTTGGTTGTTTGTAATTTAGAATAAAAATTACCATGGTTCAATTAGTAAATAGGTTAACATTGACATTCATGCAAGTGCAATGTGGGTCTATCGTGTACCTTGACTACGAACTGGTATTTATCTTCATTGTGTCTGAACATTCTTCTAGCGTCCTATTATAGACCTCTTTCTATACTCTGCATTTTATGCACACACATACACTTTGTATACATGACGGCCTATTCTTTTATTCTTTTATTCTTTTATTCTTTTATTCTTTTACTTGTTTCAGTCATTTGACTGCGGTCGTGCTGGAGCACCGCCTTTTTTTAGTCGAGCAAATCGACCCTGGGACTTATTCTTTGTAAGCCCAGTACTTATTCTATCGGTCTCTTTTGCCGAACTGCTAAGTGACGGGGATGTAAACACCGGTTGCATCGGTTGTCAAGCAATGCTAGGGGGACAAACACAGACATACACACACACATTCACACACACACACACACACACACATATATATATATATATATATATATACGACAGGCTTCTTTCAGTTTCCGTCTACCAAATCCACTCACAAGGCATTGGTCGGCCTGAGGCTATAGTAGAAGACACTTGCCCAAGGTGCCACGCAGTGGGACTGAACCCGGAACCATGTGGTTGGTAAACAAGCTACTTACCACACGATGGGCTTCTTTCAGTTTCCGTCTACCAAATCCACTCAAAAGGCTTTGGTCGGCCCGGGGCTATAGCAGAAGACACTTGCCCAAGATGCCATGCAGTGGGACCGAACCCGGAACCATGTGGTTGGTAAACAAGCTACTTACCACACGATGGGCTTCTTTCAGTTTCTGTCTACCAAATCCACCCAAAAGGCTTTGGTCGGCCCGGGGCTATAGCAGATGACACTTGCCCAAGATGCCACACAGTGGGACCGAACCCAGAACCATGTGGTTGGTAAACAAGCTACTTACCACACGATGGGCTTCTTTCAGTTTCTGTCTACCAAATCCACCCAAAAGTCTTTGGTCGGCCCGAGGCTATAGCAGAAGACACTTGTCCAAGATGCCACGCAGTGGGACCGAACCCGGAACCATGTGGTTGGTAAACAAGCTACTTACCACACGATGGGCTTCTTTCAGTTTCTGTCTACCAAATCCACCCAAAAGTCTTTGGTCGGCCCGAGGCTATAGCAGAAGACACTTGTCCAAGATGCCACGCAGTGGGACCGAACCCAGAACCATGTGGTTGGTAAACAAGCTACTTACCACACGATGGGCTTCTTTCAGTTTCTGTCTACCAAATCCACCCAAAAGTCTTTGGTCGGCCCAAGGCTATAGCAGAAGACACTTGTCCAAGATGCCACGCAGTGGGACCGAACCCAGAACCATGTGGTTGGTAAACAAGCTACTTACCACACAGCCACTCCTGCGCCTATTATTATGTCTATTATTATGTTAACATGTCTTATGTTAACATAAGTAGAATCCTTCTCTTATACATTCTACATTCTATATGTGACACACAGACACACATGTTAACATATAAATAAAATCTTCTCTTATACATTCTACCGGTTGTGTCTCTCTTTTCCTTCTGGCACTTTTACTCATTCATACTTTTCATATTTATTATAGTCGACCGTGTGGTGTACTAAAGGAGCCATCCTCGTCACCTCTCCTTTGTACGGTCCTGTGTAACACATCTGATATACAGGACGGACATATATCCTTGGCGTCCAAGCCTCATATACGATTCACATTCTCAAATTTTTTCAACTACCAGAGTAACTTGAGACTTATGAAAGCAAAGGTTTATATAACTCAGAACATTTGAAACAAGGGCTATCTAAAAAAGCTCCAGAACAGTGATGGAGGTTTAGGATAAATTTAGGATCTTTTCGGTTTGAAGGGCAGTTTTTAAAAATAATTTCCACGTAACTAAACACTTTTAAACTTCGTATACTGGTAGAATGTGTTTATAAAAATCTTTTTCTCTTGGCTTTATTGAGAAAATTCTATAGTTTGTAAAATATTTGTTGCTTTTTTCCTTCAATTTCTGCAATTTCAACCAATCAATGACGTCTATTGAGGTGAAAACATTCTGTGCCGTATGAATATGTCCCTCGTTTAAGAAACAGACTGGGTTTATTTACATTTGCGAAGAAAAAAAGATACCCTTTCCCCACCCCTAACCCTAACTAACCCTAACCCTAAAACAGATTGAATGCAATAGAGCGATACTAGGGTCATAATTATGGGTGACAATTTCATATGAAGCTAGAAAAAACTGCCGTTCAAACAGAAAAGATCCCAAATTTCTGAAAATGCTTTGGACAGGCAAAGAGTTAATGTCACAGATAGCCTCACTGTGAAAATATACTTTGAGTAACATAATAAACTGAGGATCTATTCCCTTTGAACGGTAGATCGAGAAATTAATTTTTTGTAACTAAACACTTTCAAACTTCGTATAGTGGTAGAAAGTGTCATATAAAACATCTTTTACTCTTAGCGTTTTTGAGAACGTGGAAATAACTACAAATATAATGTATTGTGTCTGACCCACGTAACACTTATTTCTTTATTGCCCACAAGGGGCTAAATATGGAGGGGACAAACAAGGACAGACAAACGGATAAAGTCGATTACATCGACCCCAGTGCGTAACTGGTACTTAATTTATCGACCCCGAAAGGATGAAAGGCAAAGTCGACCTCGGCGGAATTTGAACTCAGAACGTAACGGCAGACAAAATACCTATTTCTTTATTGCCCACAAGGGGCTAAATATAGAGGGGACAAACAAGGACAGACAAAGGCATTAAGCCGATTACATCGACCCCAGTGCGTAACTGGTACTTAATTTATCGACCCCGAAAAGATGAAAAGCAAAGTCAGCCTCGGCGGAATTTGAACTCACAACGTAACAGCAGACAAAATACCTATTTCTTTATTACCCACGAGGGGCTAAACACACAAAGTACAAACGAGGACAGACAAACGGATTAAGTCGATTATATCGACTCCAGTACGTAACTGGTACTTAATTTATCGACCCTGAAAGGATGAAAAGCAAAGTCGGCCTCGGCGGAATTTGAACTCAGAACGTAACGGCAGACAAAATACCTATTTCTTTACTACCCACAAGGGGCTAAATACAGAAAGTACAAACGAGGACAGACAAACGGATTAAGTCGATTATATCGAATCCAGTACGTAACTGGTACTTAATTTATCGACCCTGAAAGGATGAAAGGCAAAGTCGGCCTCGGCGGAATTTGAACTCACAACGTAACGGCAGACGAAATACCTATTTCTTTATTACCAACAAGGGGCTAAACACACAAAGTACAAACAAGGACAGAAAAAGGGATTAAGTCGATTATATCGACTCCAGTACGTAACTGGTACTTAATTTATCGACCCCGAAAAGATGAAAGGCAAGTCGGCCTCGGCGGAATTTGAACTCAGAACGTAACGGCAGACGAAATACTGCTACGCATTTCGCCCAGCGTGCTAACGTTTCTGCCAGCTCGCCTTATTATTGTTTTGTTTTTTTTTGTAAAGTCAGACGAAATGGTGCTAAACATTTTGCCCGGCGCGCTAACTATTCTGCCAGCTCACCCCCTCTAGACCCACGTAACACTTGCATGAATGTTAATATTAACCTATTTTCTGTATGAACGAGATAAGAAAGTAATTTTTATTCTAGATTACATCGAACACGAAAAAACTAAAGCAAAGCCGATCTCGGTTTTTGAATCAACTATCATAATACGAAGTACTCTTCTATCGGAATCTGTAACACAAGCAACAAAAGCGAAAACTAGCGGGGCTCGTATTCTACACCTACGCTCCAATTTGAATGAAATTTAGGAGCTATTTCTAGCAAGGGCCTGTGACCATATTGTGGCTTCTCATTGGCTGGTCACAAAAGAAAAGAAATGTGACAAGGCAAGAGAGACAAATGCGAATGTCCTGTTATGTTTCTAACGCAGTTATCTTTCCTTAGTCAATTCAAAAGTTTTTCCTTTGGTCGCAGGTACGTAATTAAGATCTTAATTGGCCGTTTATTTCTCTGTATCTTTTTATATATTAACTTCCTCTGCCTGTGTAGAAGAAAAACACTAACTATATTAAGTATTTAATTATTTACACAGTTTAATTATCAATATTATCGTGGTGTAACAAATTTATAAGCCCCAAATCAACCCCGGTTAAATACATCTATGAACCGGCATACAGTTCCTTTATTTCTCTGTATCTTTTTATATATTGACTTGCTCTGCTCGTGTAGAAGAAAAACCGCTAACTATATTAAGTATTTAATTATTTACACAGTTTAATTATCAATATTATCTCGGTGTAACAAATTTATAAGCCCCAAATCGACCCCCGTTAAATACATCTGTGAACCGGCTTACATCACGCTTTTATACGTACAGCCTATAAACCAAAAACGTTCCGACCCTTAATTATCTTTCTCTTATGTACAGCAAACAAGATCATATTATCTAACACGTCCTGCGATGATTTTGGGGTGGTATATTTAGCAGGCTTCGTCGGTTTGCGGCCTATAAAATGTTAACCGTTAGTTTTTAGTGAATGAGCTAGACTGATTTATAGCGTAGTAGTTGGACTTTAACCCCTTATAGTATTTAGTTTAGGGTTTATCGGGTTTCTCTCTGTTTCTAACAGAAACGACCGTTTTCCCCCACCTCTCACTTGTTTTGAGCACCATATGTGTATAATAAATAACTTAAATCTCAGTATTTAACTGAGATTCTAAATATTCAATTAAACATTCTCGCAGACGTTGGAAGAATCGCTATTTTATCAACCCCAGATAAATACCTCTAGCTATATTTTTTTTTAAATATTCTGTCAAGGTCAGCTTTCCATTTTGCCCATACGAGGTCGATAAAATAAACCACTGATCGAATACTAAACTCGCTTTAATATTCCTGTTCAGCATTTTCTTTATAACTTTGGTTAATTATTTTTCTTTTACAAAATTTATTCGGTAAATTTTCGGCAAAATTTCAACTCAGAGCGGACGAAATACCGCTAAGCATTTTGTCCGGCGTGCTAAAGATTCTGGACACTCCAATGACCAACTAGTACTTATTTTATCGAGCCTGAAAGGATGAAAAGCAAAGTTAGCCTCGGCGGAATTTGAACTCATAACGTAAAGACGGACGAAATACTGCTAAGCATTTCGTCTGGCGTGCTAACGTTTCTACCAGTTCGCCGTCTTTTAAAAATGTTATAATAATCCTTTGTGGAGGGGAATAGTCGATTACATCGACCCCACTGTTTCACAATTTATCAACCCTGTAAGGATGAAAGGTAAAGAATGCCTCGGCGGCATTTGAACTGGGAACGTAAAGATGGAGGTAATACCTAATTCTTTACTACCCACAAGGGGCTAAACACAGAGGAGACAAACAAGGACAGACAAGGGGATTATGTGCATAACTGGTACTTATTTAATCGACCCCGAAAGGATGAAAGGCAAAGTCGACCTCAGTGGAATTTGAACTCACAACGTAACGGCAGAGACGAAATACCTATTTCTTTACTACCCACAAGGGGCTAAACACAGAGGAGACAAACAAGGACAGGCAAACGGATTAAGTCAATTATATTGACCCCAGTGCGTAACTGGTACTTATTTAATCGACCCCGAAAGGATGAAAGGCAAAGTCGACCTCAGTGGAATTTGAACTCACAACGTAACGGCAGACGAAATACCTATTTCTTTACTACCCACAAGGGGCTAAACACAGAGGAGACAAACAAGGACAGGCAAACGGATTAAGTCGATTACATCGACCTCAGTGCGTAACTGGTACTTATTTAATCGACCCCGAAAGGATGAAAGGCAAAGTCGACCTCGACGGAATTTGAACTCAGAACGTAGCAGCAGACGAAATACCTATTTTTTTACTACCCACAAGGAGCTAAACACAGAGGGGGACAAGCAAGGGCAGACACACGGATTAAGTCGTTTACATCGACCACAGTGCGTAACTGGTACTTATTTAATCGACCCTGAAAGGATGAAAATCAAAGTCGACCTCAGTGGAATTTGAACTCAGAACGTAACGGTAGACGAAATACGGCTATGCATTTCGCCCGGCATGCTAACGGTTCTGCCAGCTCGCCACCTTAATCTTCATAATCTTATCACTGCCTTTTTCACAAGAGCTTAGTGAGAACAGTACAAAGGGCAAGATAAGACACAGTTAAGGAAGGTGAGAAGAAAATTTATATAAAAAACGTATAAAAATAAGAATTTAGAAAAAATACCCTCAATGCCCTCATTATTGATGAGTAGCTCCCTAGAGACAATCAAGAAACCCTTAAAATCCTGGATAAGCTTAAGCACTAAGGGGCAGGTACCTTTTCTCAGCTATCTTTCTCCTCCCCTGGTCTGCAGGCTATTTCTTGGGCAAGCTGTGGCCCTCGACATGTTGTGTGGCCCTCCTTGAGTGTCTTGGTCAGTGCTTTTCAAAACTTTTGCTGGGGTGGAACCCCAAGGAAACATTCCACTGGCTCGAGGAACCCCTGTGCAATAATTTAATAGTCTTATGCACACATATCTGCACAGGAGAATTAAAAATTACTGCCGATTTTAGCAGTTTTGTAACTTCTTGCAGAACTCCTGGACTGTACTGGCGGAACCCTGGTTGAAAACCACTGGTCTAGGTTGATAATTTGCAGCATAACCTAAGAGCAGTGACATCTCAAATTCTTCTTAATACTGAAAATATAGTAAAGAATGTGAAAGGGCAAAAATCTCATTGATAGAGATAATGAAATTTGTTCTTTAATAAAATCTCAATGAATTTTCTTTCGTTTTCTTTTTGACCTCAATATTTTAATCTATTATTTATTTACACTAGTAATCATCATCATGATGGGTATATTGGGCTTCATATATTTGTACCCGAGTGTCAGTTTGATGGCATGCACTGTTGAAAAGTCAAGAGATATGGTAAATAAAAAAGGTAGCAGTAGTACAAATAATTGTCGGAGCCCTGGGAACAGTGAGTAAAAATCTCGAGAAGTATGTGGAACAAATAGGGGCTGCAATAAGGGTGGAGTACTGGCAGAAAACAGCACTGCTTGGAACCGCTTGAATACTGTGGAAGGTGCTCAGAAAATAAGTGTTACTTTAGTTCACTGGTAGTGAACAGCCGACACCATAGTACATGTCCAGCGTTAGAAGCTGTGCAATGATAATAATAATGATAATAATAATTTAATGTTAATAAAATGTGAAATGCTTGGGGCATGACTTTTGGCCCATTCTCTGTGTCTGTCTGTCTATGTATGTATGTATATATATATATATATATATATATATATATATATATATATACACTACTAATATAAGATTAAGTATTTTTACAGAAAAAAATTTCATCAAAATGTGGCAGCATATTAAAAGGTTAAAAGGTGATCTCATTCTTGCTCACAACATCATAAGCGGGAAGTGTAACCTCTCGAAAGAGCTGTTCTTCGCTCCTGCTCCAGAGCGTCGGCTGCGGGGTCACTCCGAAAAGCTCTATCTGCGACGATTTCATCTCAATTGAAGGAGAGGGGCTTTCTCCGTCCGGGTTGCAGATCCGTGGAATAAGCTGCCGGACGAGATAGTGAAGATGCCAACGATTGCTCGGTTCAAAGTCTCCCTTGACCAGAAATGGCCTGAACTCTTTGCATGAACACCCTCCCTGTACATAACTCCATGTCCCCCTACATGACCTTGCTTTTTGCTTTTTGAGCCAAAAAATTAACTTATATACATATATACACACACACATATATATATATATATATATATATATATATATATATATATACACACATATACATACACACACATATATATACATATATATATATAACTATAAATAAGGGCTAAAGAAAATTATTTCTATGCCAATATGCTGATAACAGACATTTAAATCGTCAATTTCCACATACTATTATATACCGTATTTCTGTGGTGGGTATATAATAATATGTGGAAAATGATTTAAAAGTCTGTTATCAGCATATTGGCACGGAAATAATTTTCTTTTGCCCTTGTTTATAAGTTATATATATATATATGTATATATATATGTGTGTGTGTATATATGTATATATATGTGTGTGTGTATATATGTATATATATGTATGTATGTATATAAGTTAAGTTAATTTTTTGGCTCAAAAACATAAAGCAAGGCCATGTAGAGGGACATGGAGTTATGTACAGGGAGGGTGTTCATGCAAAGAGTTGAGGCCATTTCTGGTCAAGAGAGACTTTGAACCGAGCGGTCGTTGGCATCTTCACTATCTCGTCCGGTAACTTATTCCACGGATCTGCAACCCGGACGGAGAAAGCCCCTCTCCTTCGATTGAGATGAAATCGTCGCAGATAGAGCTTTCCGGGGTGACCCCACAGCCGATACTCTGGAGCAGGAGTGAAGAACACCTCTTTCGAGAGGTTACACTTTCCGCTTATGATGTTGTGAGCAAGAATGAGATCACCACGGCGTCGTCGTTTTTCTAGAGAATAAAGGTCAAGCGTCTTCAGCCTTTCTTCATAAGACAAATGCTTGAGACCAAGAACCATGCGGGTAGCCAGCTTCTGGACTCTTTCGCGATGATGTATGTCTTTGAGGAGATAAGGAGAAGAGGCTTGCGTACAGATATACACACACAATATGCTGTATGTATATATATATAGTTAAATGACTCGGCTGCTCTCATATTCCTTGAATTTTCATGCATTCTTTTATTTCTTTTCTACTTTTGTCAGATTCCTCAGTTTGAAAGTAATAATGAGTAATCTTGAACAGGTATCATCGAACAAATGTTTTGGAGGCTTCCAGAAAGTCTTCAAACATTCCAGGTAAACAACACCCTTCCTTCTTTCCTTTCGTTTTTCCCTGCTTCCCTCTTTTACCTGTTTTTCTTCTTACCTATTTCAACGAAAATAATCGTATACACACTAAATACCGTTTGAAAAACTCAACGAGATATTAAGACCGAGCTAAAGAATTCTTTGTTTCCAGATTGAAACGTAATTTATCAGCACTTCGCAGGCATAGCAATTGGTTCACCATTATCCCCAGCGGTAACAAACATCTATGCGAAGTACTTTAATAAAAGTCAGGTTCATTCTTTATTCATCATTATCATTCAGTGTCCGCCTTGCGGTTTATTGGAGGCAGATTTTCTGCGACTGGGGTGCCCTTCCTGTCACCAACTCTCTGTTGTTTCCAAACAAGGTAATATTTCCCCATGATCAGACATGTTTCTGCAGTATATTGGGAGTGAAGGACACTGCTTGTATGCCAGGGGCACCCATTTTATGACTAGCGCATGAAGTCAAGAAAAGGAGATACCCTCACCTATCTCTCTCATCTCCATCCATCTATCTGTCTATCTACCTGGCTATCTACCTGTCTATCCATCTGTTTATCTATGTCTGTCTCTGTCTAACTGTGTGTCTATATCTATCTGTCTTTAATCAATCTGTCTTTCTTTATATATATCTGTCTTTCTATCTGTCTGTCTGTCTATCTATCTATCATCTATCTAGGTAGCTAGCTAGCTAGCTATTTTTCTATCTATCTGTCAGTCTATCTTTCTATCTATCTATTCATGTCTGTGTGTCTGTCTTCTGTCTGTCTGTCTATCTGTCTATTCATCTATCTATTCATTTGTCCGTCTGTCCATCTATCAATCAAATTCTCTTTTCAGTTCTGAATTGAAATGTGAAATGAAATTCGGTATTTATTTACCTGCGAAATCTGAATTTGGCAAACTTCCTGTGCTCTATTGGCTTTCCGGTGAGTTTAATTCCCTTAGTCCCTGATTCAATTACTGGTACTTGGTTAGATGGCAGGGGAGACAACTGACCATTTCTGGTACAAAAACCTCATCATCATCATTAAATTGTGGCCCTGCGGGAAGAAATTTGCTTCCCCACTACAAGGTCCCAGGATCAGTGGTCTTCAACCAGGGTTCTGTGGAACCTTGGGGTTCTGCCAGTACAGTCCAGGGGTTCCACAAGAAGTTACAAAACTTCTAAAATCGGCAGTAATTTTTATTTCTCCTGTGCAGATATGTGTGCATAAGACTATTAAATTATTGCAGAGGGGTTCCTCGAGCCAGTGGAATGTTTCCTTGGGGTTCCGCTCTTGCAAAAAGTTTGAAAAGCACTGCCTTAGGCAAATGTCTTCTACTATAGTTCCAGCTGACTAAAGACTTTTGAGTGAATTTGGTAGCCTAATGTTAAAAGAAGCCTGTTGTGTTTGTGTGTGTGTGTATAGTCATAGGAGTGGCTGTGTGGTAAGTAACTTGCATAGCAACCACATGGTTCTGGGTTCAGTCCCACTGCGTGGCATCTTGGGCAAGTGTCTTCTGCTATAGCCCCGGGCCGACCAATGCCTTGTGAGTGGATTTGGTAGACGGAAACTGAAAGAATCCTGTCGTATATATGTATATATATATATATGTATGTTGTGTGCTTGTGTGTCTGTGTTTGTCCCCCTAGCATTGCTTGACAACCGATGCTGGGGTGTTTATCATCCTCATTGTTTAATGTCCACTTTCCATACTGGCATAGATTTGGCAAAGTTTCCACGGCTCGTCTGTCGCTACGTTCTGAGTTTGAATTCCGCCGAGGTCAACTTTGTCTCTCATCCTTTTCATCATCATCATCATCGTTTAACGTCCGTTTTCCATGCTAGCATGGGTTGGACGGCTCGACCAGGGTCTGGGAAGCCAGAAGGCTGCACCAGGCCCAGTCTGATCTGGCAGTGTTTCTACAGCTGGATGCCCTTCCTAACGCCAACCACTCTGTGAGTGTATTGGGTGCTTTTTACGTGCCACCAGCACAGGTGCCAGGGCAGTCTGGCAGCGGCCACGATCGGTTGGTGCTTTTAACGTGCCACCAGCACGGAAGCAAGTCAAGGCGGCGCTTGCATCGGCCACGTTCGGATGGTGCTTATTTATGTGCCACCGGCACAGAAGCCAGTCGAGGCGGTGCTAGCATCGGCCATGTTCGGATGGTGCTTTTAACGTGCCACCAGCACAGAAGCCAGTCAAGGCGGCGCTGGCATCGGCCATGTTCGGATGGTGCTTATTTATGTGCCACTGGCACAGAAGCCAGTCGAGGCGGCGCTGGCATTGGCCACGTTTGGATGGTGCTTATTTATGTGCCACCGGCACAGGTATCACAACTACTATTTCCATTTGATATTTATTTCGATGTTCATGTACTTGACTCAATAGATCTCCTCAAGCACAGCGGGTTGTTCTGAAATCCAAGGTACTTTGAATGGGCAGGGGCTATGCGGAGCTGGTGCAGGAAGCAGCCCGGGTCTTTGCAGTCACAGCATATCTCCAGGAGTTCAAATTCTAATTAGGTTAACTTTGCCTTTTCTTCTCTCAGAATCAATAAAATTTGTACCAGTCATATACTGTGAGCCAGTGTAATCGACTAGATTTTTGCCTCTTACAGTTGTTTGCCTTATGGTCCCCCTGCCATCTCTGGTTCCTTTTGATTCTACCATTTCTCTTTAATTTCTTTGTGCCCCAGGTTTGACTTGTACTGAGCAAAATTTCGTAACAAAATCTGGTTTCCAAAGATATGCAGCAGAACACAACATCATCGTTGTTGCACCTGACACAAGTCCAAGTAAGTATACAGTTTTAGCCATTTCTATACAACAATACCTCTGTTACTTCACCAAATACATACATACATACATACATACATACATACATATATACAGAAATATATATACGAGAAAGAAGCAACAAGAATGGATTAGTTTTTAGTACAATTGTTTCATACAAAGACAGGCTTTATTACAAGTTGCAAAAATTGCAGCAGATAAAAGTGTCCCGTACTCATCAGCTAAAACACATATGAGTTCTCCAAACATCTTAGTGGGTGAGGTTATACTCATGAAATATTGGAGATAATTTCATTAAAGGCAGATATAGGTTGCAAACAGATTAAGTTCCTTAATGATGATGCACAGTCTTATCACAGATTCTTAAAAGCTTATTATTTTCACAGAGAAGATGAATTAATCCGTAGTGTAGATTTAAATTTCCAGAGATATGGGGAGGATGAAACACAGACTTATCACAGGTTTTTAAAAGCTTATTAGCTTCACAGAAAAGGTGAATTAATCCGTAGTGAAGATTTAAATTGGTGCATCTAAGTTAAGTACCACATTCAAGTAAATTCATTGGAATTGACTTGAATCTTAATTGCTTTCATATATATATATATATATATATATATATAATAATAATATTAGGGAGTAAATCCAAACTTACAGGGAAAAATTAGATTTAGGATTAAATCTAATTTTATAGTATAAATATATATTATATTAAATTATATTAAATTTTTTTATTTTTAAAATTTTAACTTTAATTTAAATATTTTAATTTGGAATTTTATATTTTATATTTTTTATATATTTTTTAAATTAATTTTATTCCTATGTATTGGCTTATGATTTTCACTGTTTGATTTGCCTAATAGTGGTTTTATCTCTAATTCAATATAATACATATTATATATATATATATAAGTAAATAAATGGATTTGAACGCAGGTGTTATTCAAATTCTTTTACTTTCGACATATGTTTCAAAGACAACATTGGGTTATTCCAAAGGAATAAACAGTGTAAAATGCAATCTTCTCATCAGGAAAGAAAGAGAGCCTATCTCAAGACATTATAACAATTTTGATAGGCTCTCTTTCTTTCCTGATGAGAAGATAGCATTGTACACCGTTTATTCCTTTGGAATAAAACCAATGTTGTCTTCGAAACATATGTCGAAAGTAAAAGAATTTGAACTGCATTTGCGTTCAACTCCATTTATTTACTTATACTACACTAATTACTGCACATTAACCCGGAGTTTCTACCTGTGAAAAGGTCGCTACATCCTTGTTACTTGCGTGAATTTTGCTAACCTGGTAACTGTTTATTGATGATGTCAAACTGGTCGCTCCTCGCGGTGATATAGAGGATCTTCGTCGATGCCTCCACCAAATTTGGAGATGGTCTAACGAATGAGACCTGTGTCTGAACGTGTCAAAGTGCTGTCATCTGCCTGTTGGCTCTCCTCTTGCAACTCAACTTGATTTTGAGCTGGATCGTCTGCTGCTGGAGAGGACCGATCAGGTAAAGGACCTGGGTATCTTGGTGGATTTCTCCTTTTCGCCTTCGGCCCAGTGCGTCCAAGCTGCCAACAAAGCATGCGGAATTCTGTTCTTGATTCGACGGTCATTCGGAATGCTCACAGCAGCCATATTCCTACCGCTCTATGTCACGCTGGTGAGACCCATATTGGAGTACGGGATTCAAGCCTCTTCTCCTTATCTCCTCAAAGACATACAGCATCTCGAAAGAGTCCAGAAGCTGGCTACCCGCATGGTTCTTGGTCTCAAGAATTTGTCTTATGAAGAAAGGCTGAAGACGCTCGACCTTTATTCTCTAGAAAAACGACGACGCCATGGTGACCTCATTCTTGCCTACAATACCATAAGTGGAAAGTGTAACCTCTCGAAAGAGCTGTTCTTCACTCCTGCTTCAGAGCGTCGGCTGCGGGGTCATTCCGAAAAGCTCTATCTACGACGATTTCATCTCAATCGAAGGAGAAGAGCTTTCTCCGTCCGGGTTGTGGATCCGTGGAATAAGCTGCCGGACGAGATAGTGAAGATGCCGACGACCGCTTTGTTCAAAGTCTCTCTTGACCATAAATGGCCTGAACTCTTTGCATGAACACCCTCCCTGTACATAACTCCATGTCCCCCTACATGGCCTTGCTTTTTGCTTTTTGAGCCAAAAAATTAACTAACTAACTAACTAACTATTGAATTTTCCATGTTAACAGTAAACAAAGGATATTTCATTCATCCATTTATATATATATATATATATATATGTATATATATATATATATATGTATGTATTTATATATAAGAGGAATGGAAGATGGAGACAAACACACTGACAAATGAAGTGAGTTCATGGCTCGCAGGATGCCCTGCTGTGGTAACCTTGGATCGTAGAGTGACCTGCTGTGCTTGAAGAGACGTATTGAGTCAAGTATGTCAACATCAAAATAAAAGTCAAATGGAAATTGTAGTTGTGAGCCCTGTGCCGGTGGCATGTAAAAAGCACCATTAGAACGTGGCAGATGCCAGCGCCACTTGATTGACATTCGTGTCGGCGACACGTAAAAAGCACCAGTCGATCGTGGCTGTTTGGCAGCCTCCTTTGGCCCCTGTGGCGGTGGCACGTAAAAAGCACGCTCTACACTCACGGAGTGGTTGGCGTTAGGAAGGGCATCCAGCTGTAGAAACACTGTCAGATCAGGCAGGAGCCTGGTGCAGCCTCCTGGCTTCCCAGATCCCGGTCGAACCGTCCAACCCATGCTAGCATGGAAAATGGACGTTAAACGATGATGATGTATATATATACATATATACATATATATATATATATAGTTGTTTGTATTATTGTTGTCCTTCATGTTTTACAGGGGGCTGTAACATTGAGGGTGAAGATGATAGCTATGACTTTGGTTCCGGTGCTGGTTTCTATGTGGATGCAACTCAACCAAAATGGAGCACCAACTACCGAATGTATTCTTACATTGTCAAAGAAGTAAGTTCTACCATTTTACAACATTTTACCGCCACCATCACCACCACCACCACCTTTATTTCATGTCACCTTTATATATAAAACTGAAGTTGTGTGTGTGTCTGTCTACTCCGATTTAGATTCCTAACTACTACCACATTTTGCGGTGCAGTTTAACCAAAAGCGGGTATCCTATAGTCGTGATTCATATTGAGTCCTTCTGGGTATTAGCGCGCGTCTACGATGAGTCTACAATTTTAAAAAATATTTACCATCATTTTTTCGTTTTTTTAATGCATTTTTTGCTCTGTTTATATAAGGGAAGTAACTCTCTAAAATGCTTATATAGTTATTTCCCTTACAAACCCGAGCAACGCCGGGCGATACTGCTAGTTATTATTATTATTATTATTATTATTATTATTATTAGATTCATGTGTAACAAACCGTGATTTTGATGTATTTCAGCTGCCAAAATTGATAGAATCCAACTTCCCAGTCTTACCAGAAAAGAAATCCATTTTTGGCCATAGGTGAGTCAGAAATTTCTTTTCTTTGACCCTTTGCCATCCCTTGTCCCTTCATGCCCCTAAAAAAAACAAAGTCTTTAAAAAATTTCACTGATTTTAGATTAAACTTTTATGGTAATCTTTCACGGTCTGGAACAGAAGGACCCTATGCGACTGTTCGCTACGGGTGTCGACCCCCTACTGAACATGCCGTATGCTCAGTCCGATTCTTCCTGGCAAGATCATGTCCAAACAAGTAGGGGCAGGTTTGCGTTGCGAAAATGCAACCAAGGAAATATTTTAAGAATAAAAGGGGCTAAACATAGAGGGAACAAACAAGGACAGACAAATGGATTAAATCGATTACATCGACCCCAGTGCGTAACTGGTACTTAATTTATCGACCCTGAAAGGATGAAAGGCAAAGTCGACCTCGGTGGTATTTGAACTCAGAACGTAACGGCAGACGAAATACCTATTTTTTTACTACCCAAAAGGGGCTAATCATAGAGGGAAGAAACAAGGGCAGACAAACGGATTAAATCGATTACATCGATCCCCAGTGCATCACTGGTACTTAATTTATCGACCCCGAAAGGATGAAAGGCAAAGTCGACCTCGGCAGAATTTGAACTCAGAACGTAACGGCAGACAAAATACCTATTTCTTTACTACCCAAAAGGGGCTAAACATAGAGGGAACAAATTAAGTACCAGTGACGCACTAGGGTCGATATAATCAACTTAATCCGTCTGTCTGTCCTTGTTTGTCCTCTCTGTGGGCCTTGTGGGCAGTAAAGAAAAAGGTATTTTGTCTGCCGTTAAATTTTGAGTTCAAATTCCGCCGAGGTCGACTTTGCCTTTCATCCTTTCAGGATCGATAAATTAAGTACCAGTTACGCACTGGGGTCGATATAATCGACTTAATCCCTTTGTCTGTCCTTGTTTGTACTTTGTGTGTTTAGCCCCTTGTGGGCAGAAAAAAAAAACGTATTTTGTCTGCCGTTAAATTTTTGAGTTCAAATTCTGCCGAGGTCGACTTTGCCTTTCATCCTTTCGGAGTCGATAAATAAAGTACCAGTTAATCAACTTAATCCATTTGTCTGTCCCTGATTGTCCCCTCCGTGTCTAGCCCCTTGTGGGCAGTAAAGAAACAACAAACATATATACAATGGGCTTCGTTTAGTTTCTGTCTCCCAAATCCACTCAAGGGTTTGATCTCCCTGAGGCTATAGTAGAAGACATTCACCCAATCTGCCAGGTAATGGGACTGAACCTGGAACCATGGGGTTGGGAAGCAAACTTCTTACCACTCAACCACACCTGTACCTGTAATTACCTTCTTAATGGCGGTGAGCTGGCAGAATCGTTAGCACGCCGGGCGAAATGCGTAGCTGTATTTTGTCTACCGTTACGTTCTGAGTTCAAATTCCGCCGAGGTCGACTTTGCCTTTCATCCTTTCGGGGTCGATTAAATGAGTACCAGTTACGCACTGGGGGTCGATGTAATCGACTTAATACCTATGTCTGTCCTTGTTTGTCCCCTCTATGTTTAGCCCCTTGTGGGTAATAAAGAAATAGGTATCTTTCAGCTTCTCTGTGTTCCTTACTCTCATGGATTTGGTTGGCCCAGGGCTGTTTTAGAAGTCAGTAGGATTGAACCTGGCCCCACATGTTTGGAACCATGGGGACTGGGAAGCAAACTTCTTACCACTCAACCACACCTGTACCTGTAATTACCTTCTAATTATCCCCTTCTTTATGTTGCAGCATGGGCGGACATGGTGCCTTGGTGATAGCCTTAAAGAATCCAACAGGGTACAAGTCTGTGAGTGCCTTTGCCCCAATCTGTAACCCAGTTAAATGTAACTGGGGTAAAAAGGCCTTTACAGGGTATTTGGGTGAAAAGGAAGATGATTGGCATGTAAGTATTAATAAATTTTATCATCATCAGCAGCATATGTTTTTATGTGCTACTATTAGTTTCATGTGCTGAGAGCATGCCAAACAGCATTTTTGAACAAGTCTGGTGTCCTATAGCACAATGCCTGATGGTTTTGCTAGGACACCAGACATGTTAAAAAATATTGCCTAGCATGTTCTCAGCATATAAAATTAATAGTAGCACATAAAAACATATATTGTGTTTATCAAATGATATTTATCTCTCACCAGACGGAGTACATTTTTGTGTTGATCTGACCATTGTGGATTCTTGCTGAGCTGCAAACGATGATGTCACTGATTGTTGCTGAACTGCAAATGATGATGTCACTGATTGTTGCTGAACTGCAAATGATGATGTCACCGATTGTTGCTGAACTGCAAATGATGATGTCACCGATTGTTGCTGAACTGCAAACGATGATGTCATTGATTGTTGCTGAGCTGCAAATGATGATGTCATTGATTGTTGCTGAGCTGCAAACGATGATGTCACCGATTGTTGCTGAACTGCAAATGATGATGTCATTGATTGTTGCTGAGCTGCAAACGATGATGTCACCGATTGTTGCTGAACTGCAAACGATGATGTCATTGATTGTTGCTGAGCTGCAAACGATGATGTCACCGATTGTTGCTGAACTGCAAATGATGATGTCATTGATTGTTGCTGAGCTGCAAATGATGATGTCACCGATTGTTGCTGAACTGCAAATGATGATGTCATTGATTGTTGCTGAGCTGCAAACGATGATGTCACCGATTGTTGCTGAACTGCAAATGATGATGTCATTGATTGTTGCTGAGCTGCAAACGATGATGTCACCGATTGTTGCTGAACTGCAAATGATGATGTCATTGATTGTTGCTGAGCTGCAAATGATGATGTCACCGATTGTTGCTGAACTGCAAATGATGATGTCACTGATTGTTGCTGAACTGCAAATGATGATATCACCGATTGTTGCTGAACTGCAAATGATGATGTCATTGATTCTTGATGAGCTGCAAACGATGACGTCACTGATTGTTGCTGAACTGCAAATTGTGATCTCACATTCTTTAGAACATTGACACACAGACACACACACACATACACAATCCACAGAGGTGTACATAACTTGAGGAGAGCAACATGTCAGTAAACAACCAGGTTTAATCATGAAATATTTGAAGAACTGATCGTTTTGAAGTCTGTTTCTTAAATGTGTTTTTTTCATTTACCTAGGAATATGATACCTGTAGTTTGATCAAGAAGAACGGAAGTCCATTTGCTGACATCCTCATTGACCAGGTAACTGTAGTTAATCACTTTCTGACCCACTTTGCAAAACAGGTATTCTAATAAGACGCACAGACACACCCAGGCACATTGTCTCTTTTGCCGAACCGCTAAGTTACGGTGAGGTAAACATACCAGCATTGGTTGTCAAATGATATTGGTGGGACAAACACGGACACACAAACACATACCTATATATACATATATACGACTGGCTTCTTTCAGTTTCCGCTGAGGTCAACTTTGCCTTTCATCTTTTCAGGGTCGATAAAATAAGTACCAGTTTCGTACTGAGGTCAATCTAATTGGCTGGCCCCCCTCCCCCAATTACATCATCCATCATCATCGTTTAATCCGTTTCCATGCTAGCATGGGTTGGATGATTTGACCAGGGTCTGGGAAGCCAGAAGGCTGCACCAGGCCAGTCTGATCTGGCAGTGTTTCTACAGCTGGATGCCCTTCAAATGCCAACCACTCCGTGAGTGTAGTGTGCTTTTTAAGTGCCACCGGCATAGGTATCATAACTACAATTTCATTTGATTTTATTTTGATGTTGGTGTTGATGTCCTTGACTCAATAGGTCTCCTCAGCACAGTGGGGTCACTCTACGATCCAAGGTTAGCACAGCAGGCCGTCCTGCGTGCATGAACTCACTTCATTTGTCGGGTTTGATTGAATTATGTGACTGCTAAAAGGTTGGTTTAGTATTGTAGAGTTGAGGCTATCATTAGGTGAGACAAGCTGACTGACAGGTGACGGTCGTTTAAAAAAAGCGCGGGCTAAAAACTACGCGCCTTCACTAGTCAGTTAAGGTGAGACAGTGTCACGTGACAACTTTGCTGGAGCCTATGCGGCAGGTATTTAAAGGGAAAAATTTGACAAGACAGTCAGTCACCGGCTGACACTCGCTGACGATACATCGAAGAGGCCAGGGAACAGAAGAAGAAGACATGCACCCAACACCAGAGCTGAAGACACCTCCAAAAGAGGAGCCCCGCCACGTCATAACGGTAGAGGAGTAGGGGCCAAAACCGGACGTGGTTCCTCCTGATGATGTCTTGAGCTAACTGGATCCTATAAAGGAGCTGTTGTGGTAGCAGACACGAAACACGGTTGTAATTCCTCCATTTAGGATTGAAACCAGATTAGGTCTGGATTAATTGGGATTTTAATTTGTATTTTAGGGTTGGCTGATGACTTTCTAAAGGAGCAGTTATTAACAGAGAATTGGAGAAGGTACTGCGGAGAAAAATGTTGTAGCCACAGTCCGGAAACAAGAGGTAAGAACTTGGAATATCTCATCTTTTGCCGAACCGCTAAGTTACGGGGACATAAACACACACATCGGTTATCAAGCGATGTTGGGGGGGACAACACAAAACATATACACACACACATACATATATATATATATTATATATATATATATATATACACACGCACATGATGGGCTTCTTAAGTTTCCGTTCACCAAATCCACTCACAAGGCTTTGGTTGGCCCGAAGTATTGTAGAAGACACTTGCCCAAGGTGCCACGCAGTGGACTGAACCCGGAATCATGTGGTTGGTAAGCAAGCTACTTACCACACAACCCACTCCTAGTGTGTACTTTCCATACATAACAGAAGGTGTGATTTGATGGAGATTTGGTTGCTATTTCTGGCAGGACAAGTTGCTACGTAGAGGCTCTCGCTTTTATAGGAGTCCTTCAAAAGGGTTCTACTTGTTTTGGGAGTGAAAGACTTAATCACTCACTGCTTTACACCACCACCACTGCCATTCTGATTCTTCTTGAGGGAATACATAAAGAAACATGTATGTCTGTGGAATACTCTACCACTTACCAGTTCAGTTACTCAAACAACTGAATCCTTATCATCCAAAACTGAAGATCCATCATCATCACCATCGTCATCTTAATTGTCATCATCGTTAATTAACATCTGGTTTTACATGCTGGCATGGGTCGGATGGATTGACAGGATCCAGTGAGTCTCCAGGGATGCCTTATGCTCCAATGGTTTTTTGCTGGATACGGCCCTTCCAACTAATACCAGCTATTACAGTATGTACTTAGTGCTGTTCTCGTGCTACAGGCACTAGTGAAGTTGCTGAGTAACTTGCTCAAGAGATAGAAGATCTAAGACTAAGTGTGTGTGTGTGTGTGTTTGTGCAGTATTTAAAAAATTTCAAAAAATTTTACGTGCTGGTCCCCTTACATTTTTTTTCGATGATTTGCCGTCCCCTGTAAAATGCAGGATTATCAACATGGAAATTTTACATGCTAGTCCCCTTACAGTTTTTTTCGATGATTTGCCGTCCCCTGTAAAATGCAGGATTATCAACATGGAAATTTTACATGCTAGTCCCCTTACAGTTTTTTTCGATGATTTGCCGTCCCCTGTAAAATGCAGGATTATCAACATGGAAATTTTACATGCTTAGTCCCCTTACAGTTTTTTTCGATGATTTGCCGTCCCCTGTAAAATGCAGGATTATCAACATGGAAATTTTACATGCTAGTCCCCTTACAGTTTTTTTCGATGATTTGCCGTCCCCTGTAAAATGCAGGATTATCAACATGGAAATTTTACATGCTAGTCCCCTTACAGTTTTTTTCGATGATTTGCCGTCCCCTGTAAAATGCAGGATTATCAACATGGAAATTTTACATGCTGGTCCCCCTTACAGTTTTTTTCGATGATTTGCCGTCCCCTGTAAAATGCAGGAGTATCAGCATGGAAAAAAATTACATACACTCGTGTACCGTAATTTCTGGACTATGAACCACAGTGCCCATAGATCTACAACCCCCCGAAAAACCATAAGTTAATCCAGGAAATGCCCTATTGGGATACAATAAATGCACTTCAAAATATGGGAATCGGTTGGTTATAAGACAACAATGTTCCTGCCTCAAATGTCCATCTTCTATTTTCAGGGCTACGACCACAGTTACTACTTCATCGCATCTTTTATTGGTGACCACATTAAGCATCACGCTAAATATCTGAATTAAGGAAGCAGCTGCTGATATATAGACCGTTTTTTCCTGCCGGTTGAAGTTTTCAGAAGAAATAACAGATTTATGTTTGGTATTTTTATAGCTAATTAAAATATGTGGTGCTAATCAATACCTCGTTATCAATTTTCTTTTCCTGCTTAATGCAGCATTTAAATAAAAAACGTAAACTTGTATTCCCAGAGTAGATCCATCACAAGCAAAAGCTTGTCCTAATTATTTTCATAAGTTTGTCCTAAATCCCCCCCCCCCCACCTTTTAGTTGGCCGTTATTTTGCTTGTATTGAGTAATAGAAATATTTTCTTTGAGTAATATAAATATTTCCCTAACCCTAATTTCCTTTCAGAAGTCTTAAGTTACCCTGGTATTTCAGAAGAAATAACAGATTTATGTTTGGTATTTTTGTAGCTAATTAAAATATCCGGTGCTAATCAATACCTCGTTATCAATTTTCTTTTCCTGCTTAATGCAGCATTTAAATAAAAAACATAAACTTGTATTCCCAGAGTAGATCCTTCACAAGAAAAAGCTTGTCCTAATCATTTTCATAAGTTTGTCCTAAGTCCCCCAGACCTTTTAGTTGGCCCTTGTTTTGTTTGTATTGAGTAATATAAATATTTCCCTAACCCTAAATTCCTTTCAGAAGTCTTAAGTTACTCTGGTATTTCAGAAGAAATAACAGATTTATGTTTGGTATTTTTATAGCTAATTAAAATATCTGGTGCTAATCAATAATGATTTCTATACTTCCAGAGGTCTACTGATGCTGGTGTGTTTACGTCCCCGTAACTTAGCACTTCAGCAAAAGAGACTGATAGAATAAGTACTAGGCTTACAAAGAATGTCTTGGGGTCGATTTGCTCGACTAAAGGCGGTGCTCCAGCATGGCCACAGTCACATGGCTGAAACAAGTAAAAGAGTAAATAGAAGAAAGGGAATAATCATACAAAGATTCTGAATAATTTGATAATTAAAAGAAATTATTAATTAAAAGAAATTATTAATTAAATGTTTTATGTTGGTAAATGAAAGATTATAAAAAATAACAGAAAAGATAAAAAAACATCTGAGTTCTGAAATAGAAATACATGATATTATAATATATTATAATAAATTTTAATACATTATAATAAATTTTAATATGGGTGGACACTCAGCTTAGCAGTAGGTCTTAAAAGGACCTGTTTGGAAAAAAAATACATGGGGTCAGAAGGATATAGCACAAGGCTGACAGAGGCGGGAAGTGATGAAATGGAGGAGTAAAAAGGGTTATGTCTATTTGGGGCACGCAGTGGAGATGGATTGAGATGTGGATGTTGAAATCTTAAAGATAATAAGGGTAGGATGGAAGGTGTTTAACTTAAAGGATGTACTCCAAACAAAGGTAGACAATGCCATAAGGGCCAGACTCTTTAATAGCATCATCGTACCTGTGCTCCTATAGGCGCGGAGTGGCTGTGTGGTAAGTAGCTTGCTAACCAACCACATGGTTCCAGGTTCAGTCCCACTGCATGGCATCTTGGGCTAGTGTTTCTGCTATAGCCCGGCCGACCAATGCCTTGTGAGTGGATTTGGTAGACGGAAACTGAAAGAAGCCCATCGTATATATTGTATAAATATATATATATATTTATATACCGACCACATGGTTCTGGGTTCAGTCCACTGCGTGGCATCTTGGGCAAGTGTCTTCTACTATAGCCCCGGGCCGACCAAAGCCTTGTAAGTGGATTTGGTGGACGAAACTGAAAGAAGCCTGTCGTATATATGTATGTATATGTGTGTGGTGTATGTCTGTTTGTCCCCCTAGCATTGCTTGACAACCGATGCTGGTGTGTTTACGTCACCATCACTTAGCGGTTCGGCAAAGAGGACCGATAGAATAAGTACTGGGCTTACAAAAAGAATAAGTCCCGGGTCAATTTTCTCGACTAAAGGCAGTGCTCCAGCATGGCCGCAGTCAAATGACTGAAACTAGTAAAAGAAAAAAAGAAAAGAATATGTAGGTGAGACATGGGGCTACTACGAAGAGGAGAGGACATCGATTGTCTACGACGCAAAGGGCCATGGGAATATCCGTGCTAGGAATATCATTAAGGGAGCACATTCGGAAAGAGATCATTCGAGAACGGAGCAGAGTGAACGATGTGATGGCAGAGTACCGAAGGAACAAGTTCCATTGAGCTGGATATGTCGCAAGGTTCACAGACAACAGGTGGAGCTGTGCAGTTGCTGTGTGGTAGCCAAGAGATTGGAAAAGGCCGCTTGAAAAGCTTCCACGACGATGGGAAGACAATTTTGGTCCAGATGGAAAAGAATGGCCCATCAAGACAAAATTGGAAGCGTATTGTGACCAGAGGTATAGACCCTACCTTCACCTGCCCTTGCCCCATCACCAAAAAAAAAAATATCAAAGTGTTGAGCTCAACAAGGTTTGAACCTGGAACATTAAGATATGTAAGTCAATACAGCAAATACATATTGTGCACGTGACTGTACTGATTCAGTGGACCGTGGCCATGCTGGGGCACCAGTCGGTGCTTAACATTATTTACATCTTTTCAGATCTTGTTTAGGGAGTCTTTGAAGTTACATTTTGCCACCGAGGGACACAACTCAATACACATGAAAACATTAACATAGACACATATATATATATATACACCTCCCAACACACACACACACACACACACACACACACACACACACACACACACACACACAATATATATATATATATATATACGATCAGTAGCGACACCTGCAAGTCTGACTACGCTGCATTGATAAGGGGCAACAACCCTAAAACGTCTGTAGCTGTCTGACTGGCAGGATGAAGCGGCTGACCTCCCTTGTTCGAAGGGTTGTAATGGACGCAGGTTCGTGTGTCAAATAGCTAGCTTGAGGCGATGGCCTCTTGGAGCTAATCAGCGACAGCTTTAGTCTTATATTTATAAGACTGCCATATTAGTATGGCGATAACTATTAATTTCCAGTAACGCTGCCATAATCTCCTTTAGAGAGACTTTGTAATTTTAATATTTCTATTATATATATATATATATATATATATATATATATACACCACACACCACAGATACACACACATGCACATACACACGAATATATATATATTATGTGAACAAAATTTAGAAATCATGGTTACAGCGTAGTTTCAATGGATTGTTTTGGCACAGGTTCAGTTGTTTTTTGCGGCACGAACAGCAGGCAGCCATACGTTTGACGAGCCTGGAAATGTAGGAATTATAAGCTGGACAAAATGGTACGTAAACAGGCCAATTCCACCTGTCAACCAGTTTCTGTATTGGTCGTGGGAATGAGTACGTATCATAGGATTCGGAAGTGTTTTCAGCTTTGCTGTCAACAATATTGTCCCATTTGATAATTCCACGTTCTTCAGGTGTTCCTGAAATTAAATGTTTAACAATAATTAGAATTATGCTATAATGTTTTAACAATCAGGTTCTGGCATTAACGAGGATAGAATATGTTCTAAGAATAATTCATCATCATCATCATCATCATCATCGTTTAACGTCCGTTCTCCATGCTAGCATGGGTTGGACGGTTCGACCGGGGATCTGGGAAGCTAGAAGGCTGCACCAGGCTCCGGTCTTATCTGGCAATGTTTCTACAGCTGGATGCCCTTCCTAACGCCAACCACTCCGCGAGTGTAGTTATACATACATAATCGTGACACTCCGTCGGTTACGACGACGAGGGTCCCAGTTGATCCGATCAACGGAACAGCCTGCTCGTGAAATTAAAGTGAAAGTGGCTGAGCACTCCACAGACACGTGTACCCTTAACGTAGTTCTCAAGGAGATTCAGCGTGACACAGAGTGTGACAAGGCTGGCCCTTTGAAATACAGGTACAACAGAAACAGGAAGTAAGAGTGAGAGAAAGTTGTGGTGAAAGAGTACAGCAGGGATCACCACCATCCCCTGCCAGAGCCTCGTGGAGCTTTAGGTGTTTTCGCTCAATAAACACTCACAACGCCTGGTCTGAGAATCGAAACCGCGACACTCAAGTCCTCTTGGACTGGAGGTAATCAGCTCAAACATTTCCCTGCTGTTACCAATGCCTCTCTCCCTCTGTTCGTTATTGAGCACTCTAGGAACAAACTTTGCAGAAATTTTGCACATGCTCAGATCTTCTTGAATAATTCTGTGCACAGTTGTCACACAAACTCCAAACTGTATGCTTAAAGACATTGTAGAGACGTGATGGCCTTCATCCAGAGAATTGCGAATTTTCTCAACCAACTCTGATATTCTGGAACCCTTCTCCCTCCCACATCACTCATCATCTCTCATCTCCTCTCTACATTGCTTGAACCTTTTGTGCCAGCAAAAAGCAGATGCTCGGCTCATACAAGTGAATCCATAAGCAGCTTGGGGCACTTTATAGTGTAGCAGACTCTCTCTCTGTTATATATACACGAATACGGACGTAGTAGATAACAGCTAGCCTTCGGTCGCACTTTTGCACCCTGTTGTGTCCACTACTCTGATTGGTTGGTATTGGCGCACTTTTGTCTCTTGCTCTATTACGCACCAATGTGAAACCCAACCAGTCACAACCTTCTGATAAGGTCACGAGAGACAGTCTCTTCCAAATATCCGGTGAGCTGATAGAATGGTATACAACGGTAGCTTCAACACCGTCTCGAAGTCAGTCGGTTCCAGGCCTTTTTAGGTCTAGCCACTGACCACACAGGACATAACCAGTTCCAGCGACAACACACCAGCAGCCACATTGAGACTCAACTTCATCCAGCAGTATTCAGGACCTCCATATCTGTCGCCAGCATTCGTCCTAACTTCATCTGTCTACGTACACAGCAACCAGCAAACCTTGCACAGGTTCTATCTCAACACTGTTGTGAATACTTCACCATGGTTTAACAACAAACACAACCTGTGAGAACTTCCTGTATCAAGCGACCAGCAGCAGCATAGTAGCCACATCTTATATGACACGTGCCTCAACCGGTTCTGCATTGTAGCCTCAACTTCTTGTTACAGCACTTCAACTATCGTGTACCTTTGACTACGAACTGGTATTTATCTTCCTTGTGTCTGAACATTCTTCTAACGTCCTATTATAGACTCTTTCTATACTCTGTACTTAAAGCACACATTTACACTTTGTACACATGATGGCCTTTTTATTATTATGTATATGTGACACACAGACACACATGTTAACATATAAATAAAATCTTCTTTTAAACATTCTACCCGGTTGTGTCTCTCTTTTCCTTCTGGCACTTGTACTCATTCATATTTTTCGAATTTATTGTAATCAGCCATGCGGTGTAGTAAAAGGGCCATCCTCGTTACCTCTCCTTCGCACGGTCGTTTACAATAGGTTTCTGTAGTGTTTTGGCCCACTTTAACACAAGATTTTATTGCGCAGTGAGCCCCTATTATCTGTTATCTGTGACTAGCAGTGTTTAGTAGAGTGTGTCAAAAGTGCTGTTTGAGCTGTCTCCTTCAATCTGGTATAAAAAAGCTCTTTAGTAGGTCAGCTTGTTAGATGTACCATAATGAGATACTAAAATTACAATAATCTAGAACTAGTACTGGATTAATCATTAAGTGAAATAAGCGCGTGCTTTCGGCATCAAGAGAAGGAGGGGGCATCACAGAAATGGTAAATGGTTTATGGCACAAAAAAAATCACTTTTAACTTGCTAAAATAATATACGAGATCTCTTTATCTCTACTAAATATAGATGCAGATGTGTTACTTAAGATTGGAAGCACTCCGTCGGTTACGACGATGAGGGCTCCGGTTGATCCGAATCAATGGAGTAGCCTGCTCGTGAAATTAACGTGTAAGTGGCTGAGCACTCCACAGACACGTGTACCCTTAACGTAGTTCTCAGGGCTATTCAGCGTGACACAGAGAGTGACAAGGCCGGCCCTTTTGAAATACATGTACAACAGAAACAGGAAGTAAGAGTGAGAGAAAGTTGTGGTGAAAGAGTACAGCAGGGATCACCACAATCCCCTGCCGGAGCCTCGTGGAGCTTTAGGTGTTTTCGCTCAATAAACACTCACAACGCCCGGTCTGGGAATTGAAACCGCGATCCTATGACCGCGAGTCCGCTGCCCTAACCACTGGGCCATTGCGCCTCCACACTTAAGATTACTGTACAAACCAACAGCAACAGCACGGACAATGCTAAGATTACAAATGAAAAGGGGACACCAATTTGGAGACACGAAACTAAATGAAAAGGGGACACCAGTTTGAAGGCACAAAACTAAATGAAGGAATTAAAAGAACATTCTTACCTGGGATTGTGTTGTCTAAAACAAACCCAATAAAACCTCCGACAAACATATTGGAACCCAGTAGAACTCCAAGAACTTGGTCCAGTTCAGCATTTCCTGAGAAAATAAGAATTTCAGAACTGAAATCTGTTAATCTTTGGATGATGGATTTTGGTAAAATTGATAATCTGAGGTTTAATATAATTAAGGGGCTGGAATATGTTAACTAGATATATATATGGAATATGAGAGAGTGAGTGAAAGAGAGAGAGAGAAAGAGAGAGAGGGAGCGAGGGGAGAGAGGGCGAGCGGGGAGAGAGGGAGAGAGAGACAGAGAGAGAGAGAGAGACTGATAGGCAGACTGGAAACAGTCAGACAGATACATAGGTATATAGATAGATAGATAGATAAGTTTCTTTATTGGCCACACAGGGCTGCACACAGATGGGACAAATTACAAGGTAGAGCTTTTCTTTTGGGGATGAAAAAAAAAGTGGCGTAGGTTTTCGATCAAAAGGGATCGTAAAAGGGAAAAAAGAACAAAAAGAAAGAAAAGAAAAAAAGGAAAAAAAAAAGAAAAAGGGAAAAGGAACAAAAGAAAAGAAAAAAGAAAAAGAGGAAAAAAGGGGGAAGAGGAAAAAACGATCAATAGGGATCGTGTATCACAGTGTCATGATGTACGGTGTAAAGGGGGAAGCAGATAAGGTTTATCAGTGGGAAGAAAAGCCTACGAAAAAGACCACGGTAACCTCGGTCAATATTGTTATATGTTACCACATTTGTTTGCAAGTGGGTAACCCTCTGTTTTCAATTTCTGGGTTCATAGGATTATTGATAGATAGGTAGGTAGATATATAGATAGATAGATAGATAGATAGATTGATAGATAGATAGATATATAGATAGATAGATAGATAGATAGATAGATAGATAGATAGATAGATAGATAGATTGATAGATGCATATATATACACACATACATACATACATATATGCATACATACATACATACATACATGGATAGATAGGTAAGTATGCATACATTGTTGACAGGTGTGTAAGATCTACCAGTATTTGGTGTCTCACCTGCATTAATGCAACATCTACCTGTATAAATGCATAATCACACCTGTTTTGATGCAATTTTCTCACCTGTATTAATGTCAGCTTGATTTGCCTGAATCCATAAGGGCAGAGATAATCCAACAAACAAGGAGACTCCAAGAATCATCAAATTCCGGGAAGATTCTAAATTAATGTGTTGTAAATTGGAAAGACCGACAGCAGCTACCATTCCTGTGGAAGAAACACACATATATATATACATATATACTAGCAGTATCGCCCGGCGTTGCTCGAGTTTGTAAGGGAAATAACTATATAAGCATTTTTAGAGAGTTATAGCCAAAAAATAGCAAAAAATGCATTAAAAATGGAAAAAAAATGATGGTTAATTATTTTTTAAATCGTTGACTCATCGTAGACATTTTTAGAGAGTTACTTCCCTTATATAAACAGAGCCAAAAATGCATTAAAATGGAAAAAAAATGATGGTAAATTATTTTTAAAATCGTAGACTCATCATAGACGCGCGCTAATGCCCAGATGGGCTCGATATGAATCACGACTATAAGATACCCGGTTTTGGTTAAACTGCACCGCAAAATGTGGGAGTAGTTAGGAATCTAAATCGTAGGAGACAGACACACAACTTCACTTTTATATATAAAGATATATACAAATATGAGAGAGAATCCACTATGTGGACGCTCTTACGCTAGAGATAGATTCGCAAGGGTTTGAACCACTAAGAATTGTTCTCGAGAAAAATTTAGTACACTAAGAACGTAAGCGTGCTAAATTTTTCTTGAGAACAATTCTTAGTGGTTGAGACCCTTGCGGATCTATCTCTAGCGTAAGAGCGTCCACCTTGTGGATTCTCTCTCATATTTGTGTATTGATAATATTTACTGAATCTCAGTTTTTTATGCGCTAGGCCACTGGTGTTTAAATTGATGTTATTGAATTAATATCCAATTTTTTCACCCTCATTTTGACTTTAATTATATATATATATAATTATATATAGTTCATTGCTAAACCTCGCTAAGATAAATATTTCAATTAACCTGAAGATTGACTGTAACCATAACTCGAATTATTACGAATTGTACAGCCATGAAACGATTGTAGTGTTTTACTCTTTATCTTTTATTAAACTTTTAATACTTTTGATATATATTTAAAATAAAATAGATTAATTAATTTTATGTATTGGCTTATGTTTTTCATTGTTTGATTTGCCTAATAGTGGTTTTATCTCTAATATAATATCATATAATATAATATAATATATTTTACTATAAAATTGGATTTAATCCTAAATCTGAATTTTCCCTGTAAGTTTGGATTTATTCCCTAATATTATTATATATATATATTGAGAGAGAGAGAGAGAGAGAGAGAGAGAGAGAGAGACAGAACTATATCGATTACCTTTTTATTTTTTTATTTGTTCCAGTCAGTAGACTGTGGCCGTGCTGGGGCACTGCTTTGTTTGTAGAATTTTAGTTAAACGAATTGACCAAGGTACTTATCATCGATTTTCTTTTCCTGTTAGTCACATATGCCGGACCATTAATTTACGGCAGTGGAATACACACACACACACACAAATAATACATAAAAAAATACATATATATGCATATATACATACGTATATGTACATACATCAATACGTATATATATATATAATAATTTAATAAATAAAATATATGCATACATACATACCTATATGTACGTACCTACATCTACATGTATATATACATGCATATATATATATATAAATATATGAGTACAGGACACCACAAATAAACGTAGAACTCAATGAGAAACGAAAACATAAAACCAAACTAGGAAACGGACTTTTTTTAACAACGAAGAAACAGAGTACAAGACAAACAATACAAGGAATATTCCCCTTCATCAGCTGTCCCTGGTTCGACTCAATGCGTGTTTCGAAGGTAAGAACAGAACTGTTATAACGATAAATGCTGGTCTATAATTTTTTCAAGGTGTTTTCATAAAGGCTGTTGAACTCAACTGAAATTAGTAGTGGCAGAATTAATTCATTAAGGCTCCATACATGGTGAGTTGTTGTTTGTTCATTCCCAAGCCATGCTCGGCTCATAAGGGCCGGTTTCCCGGTTTCTTGGCGTATAGGTTCCCCACCTGGACGGGACGTCGGTCCGTCGCAGGTGAACTGCAAGATGCAGGAGGAAAGAGTGAGAGAAAGTCGTGGCGAAAGAGTCAGCAGAAGTTCGGCATTACCCTCTGCCGGAGCCGCGTGGAGCTTAGGTGTTTCGCTCATAAACACACACACATCGTCCGGTCTGAGATTCGAACCCGCGATTCCTCGACCTCGAGTCCGCTGCTCTAACCACTAGGCCATGTGCCTCCACCATACACGGTGAGGGAAGGAGATAAAGTAGAAGACAAAAGGAGGAAGGAGTGGAGAGAAATGTGGAGACTGTGATGACATGGTATGTCAAGAGTTATCACATCATAATATTGACCAGACATCAAATGCTGTTATGGATGGAAGCACTCCGTCGGTTACTACGATGAGGGTTCCGGTTGATCCGAATCAACGGAACAGCCTGCTCGTGGAATTAACGTGTAAGTGGCTGAGCACTCCACAGACACGTGCACCCTTAACGTAGTTCTCGGGGATATTCAGCGTAACACAGAGAGTGACAAGGCCGGCCCCTTGAAATACAGGTACAACAGAAACAGGAAGTAAGAGTGAGAGAAAGTTGTGGTGAAAGAGTACAGCAGGGATCACCACCATCCCCTGTCGGAGCCTCGTGGAGCTTTTAGGTGTTTTCGCTCAATAAACACTCACAACGCCCGGTCTGGGAATCGAAACCGCGAGTCCGCTGCCCTAACCACTGGGCCATTGCGCTGTTATACACCACAGGTCATTGTGTTCCGAATTCTGTCTTGATTGCTCCATTCATTCTATCTTGACCCAAATCGTCAAGAGTTATAGATATATTCAAACCGCAACTGACCTCAGTGAACATAAAAAAATAATATACGTAAGTTTTATGTCATTTAAAGCAGGAGTGACAGATTTTAGGTCAGAACGATTAAATTGACTGACAGGTAATGTCAAGGACGATATAAAATAAATGGACAGAAATCAGACAAATTTTCAGGTTTTAATTAGAAAGGCTTCAAAAAGAAAATCAAATAGAACTGTTAATGAGTAACAAGATAAAACCTGCACTGATAAAATAATTTTTAAAATAATTGAATTTGATTAGACACTAGGAAAACCTGATGGAATTATGTGTAGCATAATTTCCTTAAATTGAGAGAGGCTTATGTAATCCTGTTTGAATATTCTCCAAATAGTGGAGGCGCAATGGCCCAGTGGTTAGGGCAGCGGACTCGCGGTCGTAGGAGCGCGGTTTCGATTCCTAGACCGGGCGTTGTGAGTGTTTATTGAGCGAAAACACCTAAAAGCTCCACGAGGCTCCGGCAGCGGATGGTGGTGATCCTGCTGTACTCTTTCACCACAACTTTCTCTCACTCTTACTTCCTGTTTTGTTTGTACCTGTATTTCAAAGGGCCAGCCTTGTCACTCTCTGTGTCACGCTGAATATCCCGAGAACTACGTTAAGGGTACATGTGTCTGTGGAGTGCTCAGCCACTTACACGTTAATTTCACGAGCAGGCTCTTCCGTTGATCGGATCAACCGGAACCCTCGTCGTCGTAACCGACGGAGTGCTTCCAATTCTCCAAATATTTTAAATAGGTTTACTAGATACCGTAAATCCTCGAGTATAATCCGCATTTTTTTCGCAAAATTTAAAGGTCAAAATCCCTAGAGCGTACTATATACGAGGTTAAAAGTGAAAAATATTTTCTAAGCAATGTCCGTGTCTCTATTTGCTGTCCGGCAATGTTTATTCAGACGCATTTTGTGATGTCGGTGGCGAAAATACCTTAAGCTAAGCCTGAAAGCAATGAAGTCATAAAAGAATCATCCATAACTTGCAGTAAGCAACATTACTATTTCTTATTTCTTCATTGCCCACAAGGGGCTAAAGACAGAGGGGACAAAGAAGGACAGACAAAGGAATTAATTTGATTACATCGACCCCAGTGTGTAACTGGTACTTAATTTATCGACCCTGAAATGATGACAGGCAAAGTCGACCTCGGCGGAATTTGAACTGAGAACGTAGCGGTAGACGAAATACTTATTTCTTTACTGCCCACAAGGGGCTAAACATAGATGGGACAAACAAGGACAGACAAACGGATTAAGTCGATTATATCGACCCCAGTGCGTAACTGGTACTTATTTAATCGACCCCGAAAGGATGAAAGGCAAAGTCGACCTCGGCGGAATTTGAACTCAGAATGTAACGGCAGACGAAATACGGCTTCGCATTTCGCCCGGCGTGCTAAGGTTTCTGCCAGCTCGCCACCTTCATCATACTATTTTCCTCATCATTTATAATCACACACACACACACACACACACACACACACACACACACACACACAAACACACAGACACACACACAGACACACACACAAAGAGCAAAATAGAGAGAGAGAGCGCAAAAAAGAGGACTCACCAAACATCATAAGGAACATTCCTCCAACAATTGGGTCTGGCATTGTGACCAATAAAATGCCAAACTTTCCAAAACATCCCAAAACCATCATTATGATTCCGCTCGTGAGGATGACAATTCGGCTGGCGATCTGTAAGAAGACAGGGTATAATAGACCGGATGTGTGTGTGTGTGTGTGTTTCCAAAACCTCAGTTCAAGAGAAAATATTTAATATAGGCTCAGGAGTGGTTGTGTGGTAAGTAGCTTGCTAATCAACCACATGGTTCCGGGTTCAAAACCTCAGTTCAAGAGAAAATATTTAATATAGGCTCAGGAGTGGTTGTGTGGTAAGTAGCTTGTTTACCAACCACATGGTTCCGGGTTCAAAACCTCAGTTCAAGAGAAAATATTTAATATAGGCTCAGGAGTGGTGTGTGGTAAGTAGCTTGTTTACCAGCCACCTGGTTCGGGTTCAGTCCCACTGCGTGGCCCCTCGGGCAAGTGTCTCCTGCTATAGCCTCGTGCCGACCAAAGCCTTGTGAGTGGATTTGGTCGACGGAAACTGAAAGAAGCCCGTTGTATATATGTATATATATATAATCATATATAGTGGTTGATACCATAGCGGATCTATTTTTAGCGCAAGAGTCGACCATATAGTGGTCACTCTCTTATATTTGTGTATATATATATATATATATATATATATATATATATGTGTGTGTGTGTGTGTGTGTGTGTGTGTGTGTGTGTGTGTGTTGTGTGTGTGTGTGTGTGTTTGTGTGTCTGTGTTTGTCTCCCCAACATCGCTTGACAACCGATGCTGGTGTGTTTATGTCCCCGTCACATAGCGGTTCGGCAAAAGAAACCGATAGAATAAGTACTGGGCTTACAAAAGAATAAGTCCCGGCGGGGTCGAGTTGCTCGATTAAAGGCGGTGCTCCAGCATGGCCGCAGTCAAATGACTGAAACAATTAAAAGAGTAAAAGAGAGTAAAAGAATGTGTCAGAGAATTGATCCCGTACAAACCTTTGTGATGCCAATTGTCCCAATATTTTCACTGTAAGATGTGACGCCGCTGCTCCCTCCGATGGCACCGGCCAACAGACAGCCGATCCCTTCTACACCAATTCCTTTGAATAAATACAATATCATAAATAACAGAAAGTGTGCAGAGAGAGTAATAATAACAAAGCAAATAAAGGATTTATCGATGTGGCAGATACCAGCGTCGCCTGACTGGCTTCTGTGCCAGTGGTATGTAAAAAGCACGAACCGATTGTGGCCGTTTGCCAGCCTGCTCTGGCTCCTGTGCCGGTGACATGTAAAAAGCACCGTCCGAACGTGGGCTTCTGTGCCAGTGGCATGTAAAAAAACCCAACCGATCGTGGCCGTTTGCCAGCCTGCTCTGGCTCCTGTGCCGGTGGCATGTAAAAAACATCCACTACACTCACTGAGTGGTTGTCATTAGGAAGGGCATCCAGCTGTAGAAACACTGCCAGATCAGACTAGAGCCTGGTGCAGCCTTCTGGCTTCCCAGACCCCGGTCGAACCGTCCAACCCATGCTAGCATGGAGAACGGACGTTAAATGATGATGATGATGATGATGATGATGATGATGATGATCACGGCTTTCTTTCGTTTTGATTCTTGGCTCTCCAAGACCAAATCCCTCTCAGGTCAACGTTTGTCCTTCATTTTTCAGGGTCGATAAAAAATCCCAATGCATGACACTGAATTGGTGGGACTATATATGAACGTAGAATCGGGTACCTTGTAGTGTTTGTTTGTCCCGGTTCTTTATGAACTGAGTTCAAATCCCACAACATCCTACTTTGATGGTAGAGTCGATCCGGCTTGAGATTTAGCACCACAGTCTGGGGCCTTGGGTCCCTTTAGAGGAGCCTACATTTTTATAACTATTCAGGTCGGGTGTTCGGTTTGGTTTGAGGAAGCCATCCCCTTCAATCTCCCCCTCCCTTCCCTTTCACAACTCCCACCCTTCCTTTCTTCCTTCCTTCCTTCCTTCCTTCCTTCCTATCTTCCTCCCTTCCTTCCTTCCTTCCTTCCTTCCTTCCTTCCTTCCTTCCTTCCTTCCTTCCTTCCTTCCTTCCTTCCTTCCTTCCTTCCTCCCTCCCTTCCTTCCGCCGTTATCCGTGCACCTCATGAATTATTATCAGCTTGGCAGGCATCAGCACACACCAGGATTTCTATAAACAAAAGGGCGTAGTTCTATACGACCAGGTACCACTGTCTAAGGAAATGCGTAAGGTTGGTTGTATAATGAATACATACTATCTAATGGAAGATGTTCTCCGAATACGTAAAACAACAGCGATCAGCACATTTACGTCCGAACCTACCAGAATGTACAGTGAATGGATACGTTATTGTTTGGGGGTGTTGCTGTTGTCTTTGTACCTCATAAATTATCATCAGTTTGGCAGACATCACACATCAGGATTTCTATAAAGAAGAGCTCGTACTTTTATATGGTGAAGGCGCATGGCTCAGTGGTTAGAGTGTCAAGCTTACGATCGAGAGGTTGTGAGTTCAAATCCCGGACCGGGCTGCGTGTTTTGTTCTTGAGCAAGACACTTTATTTCACATTGCTTCCAGTTCACTCAGCTGTAGAAATGGGTTGTGATGTCACTGGTGCCAAGCTGTATCGGCCCCTTTTGCTTTTCCATTGGATAACACTGGTAGCGTCGAGAGGGGAGGCTGGTATGCATGGGCGACTGCTGGTCTCCCATAAACAAACTTGCCTGGACTTGTGCCTCGGAGGGTAACTTTCTACGTGCTATCCCGTGGTCAGTCATGACCGAAGGGGGTCTCAGCTGAACTTTTATATGAGTCATCGGTACGACGTGGTAGCATTGACTGAGGACACGCATAATAAGGTCAACTGTATTATGAACACAAGCCGTCTAACGAGAGGAGATGTTCTCTGAAGACGTAAAACAACAACCATCAGCATATTCACTTCCGAACCTGCCATAACGTACAGCAAATGACTAGGTACGTAATTGCTACATAAATATTGTCACAAGTTTATAATTGTCCGTGTGTCTCTACGATGGCTGTGGTGATGTCTGAGTTGTGTTTCTTTGTGTCTGATCTTTCAATTTACTTAACAAACGGGTATCAATAAAATAAGGGTCAGTTTGAAATGGGTACTGGAATTAGTGATAAAAGATTGAAAAATCTTACCCAACACTTCTAGGTGGTGCTCCAGCATGGCCACAGCTCAATGGCCGAAGCAAGTAAAAGAACAAAAGAGTAATAAGAAATATGAGAAAAATGAAATGTTTGATATTTACCCCTGTTGATGGCGTGGGCTGGAGGTGGCGGGGCTCCAGATATGCGTGCGCATGCGTAGTAATCTCCAATGGATTCAATCATTGACACCAAAACGCCAGACATCATACCAAGAACTCCTCCAAGACTCACCGTTGGTACCCCCCACTGACCTGAAATGGAATTTTCATATATATATATATATATATTATATATATATATACATATATATAGCGGTGCATGTAGCCTTTTGTCTTATATATGAATATAATATATATATATATATATATATAGCGACGCACGTACCCTTTTGTCTTATATATGTATATATATATATATATATATATATATATATATATATATATATATATATATCATCATCATCATCATCATCATCATCGTTTAACGTCCGCTTTCCATGCTAGCATGGGTTGGACGGTTCAACTGGGGTCTGGCAAGCCCGAAGGCTGCACCAGGCCAGTCAGATCTGGCAGTGTTTCTACAGCTGGATGCCCTTCCTAACGCCAACCACTCCGAGAGTGTAGTGGGTGATTTTATGTGCCACCGACACAGGTGCCAGACGAGCTGGCAGACGGCCACGCTCGGATGGTGTTTTTTATGTGCCACCGGCACAGGTGCCAGACGAGGCTGGCTGACGGCATATATATATATATATATATATATATATATATATATATAAATAGGGTTCAGCAAAGATTTGCTTTATCACATACCGAAGTTTAGAAATAGCAGCCAAAAAACCTTACCTATTTCTTCTACTTTAAAAAGTGACTCCCAGAAAAACCCAAATACTTGAATTAATTATTTTACCCATTGTTATTATATATATTATATATATATATTATATATATATATATATATATATATATATAATATAATATATATATATATATATATTATATATTATAATATATATATATATATATATGCTAGCTTCTGCACGCATTTTATTCTCTCCTTGTTTCTCTCCGTGTTTCTTTTTTGTGTATCTTTCTGTCGAAGAGCGTAGGCTCGAAACGTAAAAGACTTGTTTTATTTATATTCCTGAGCGCCATACTAATACAATTGTTTGTTTGTATTCCACCTGCCTTCGTCTTTTGTTTATTTTCATAAAGCTTCCCGTTATATATTATGAATTAATAACTAAAATAATCTAATTATTTTTACTCCTGATCGGAATAGCATTTACTGTTTGGCTATTCTTATAATATACACTTGGCTGCCGTGAGGGGATTTAAAATTGACGTATCTTGGATCTATGCGTGCAAATATTTGTATGTAGACATGTTAATCTGCTTTGGACGGTATGTACAATTATTTGTATTTATATTTCCTGTGTATTGTGTTGACGAAGGAAAAAAGCTTGCTTATGGTTTTAATCCAGAAATTGGAACCATTTCACAATTAACGTGAGATCTTTTTAATATTCTTTCACTAGCCCGCTTTCAGCCAAATGTATGTTTATCTGGAGTTTTTGGTAGATTTTTTTTTAAAGATATCGGCGCTTCAAGCAAAAAAGAAAAGGAAAGAAAAAAGGAAAAAAGAAGAAGAATATTTAATCGTTAGTTAGTTAGGAGCACTCCGTCGGTTACGACGATGAGGGTCCCAGCTGATACGATCAACGGAACAGCTTGTTCGTGAAATTAACGTGCAAGTGGGTGAGTACTCCATAGACACGTGTACCCTTAACGTAGTTCTCGAGGAGATTCAGCGTGACACAGAGTGTAACAAGGCTGGCCCTTTGAAATACAGGTACAACAGAAACAGGAAGAAAGAGTGAGAGAAAGTTGTGGTTAAAGAGTACAGCAGGGTTCACCACCACCCCGTGCAGGAGCCTCGTGAAGCTTTAGGTGTTTTCGCTCAATAAACACTCACAATGCCCGGTCTGGGAATCGAAACCGCGAGTCCGCTGCCCTAACCACTGGGCCATTGCGCCTCCACATTTAATCGTACACCACCGTACATATCTCTATGAGATATTTAGAAATTTAATATTTCTGATTTTGGTGATCAGTGAATATACTTCACTGAAAATTAGATATATATATTTACGAAGTCGAGACAGATATCTGCAGCTAGAAGGCTTCTGCTACTCTAGACCGATGATGGGCAAAGACCCTGAAACATGCGTGTCTCTAGATGCAGGCCTAGCTGTTGGGGGTGTTTGTCTCCCCTTCGTAAATATATAAGGACACAGAAAATGTGTCGGAGCCGACAGGAAGCGTTCGATGCTTCCTAGGGCTAAACAGCGGTGATGTAATCCCCTACTGTCACGGTAAATTGACAGTATACAACTATTATATCGCTCCACCACCGTACATATCTCTATGAGATATTTAGAAATTTAATATTTCTAATATTTAATCAGTTTTGAGTAAATTCGATGAAATTCTGTCATTTTATTCATTCTTCGTGAGCGATGTTAATAATGTTCTATTATGATTCCATCAGGAATCATAATAGAAATATGATTTATATAGAAGGTGGGACATGTGGAGATTCTCATTTGGTGTACGTGGCAGAATGCACGAAACACCACTTGATTTATGTTGGTTGTACAACAGAACAATTAAACAAAAGATTTAATAGGCATAGCTATGACGTCAGGAAAAATAACAGTAGTTCAGCAGAACTCACCGAACATTTTGCTTCAAACCGTAGCGGTTTTGAAAAATACTTGAACGTGCATATTCTTAGAAAATATTCTGAATCTATTACACTTTCAGTACTCAAAATGCATGAGGAGAAATATGTTTGCAGGTTATTAGCATCATGCCCTCGAGGAATGAATAAAATGACTAGAGAATTTCATCAAATTTACATAAAACTGTTTGATTAAATATTCTTATTTTTCCTTTTCTTTTTCTTTCCTTTTCTTTTTTATTTCCTTTTCTTTTTTTTCTTCTTTTTGCCAGTTGTAAAATTGAACTTTGGAAACTGATGATGTCATTCCATCAAAGACAACAGCAATAGCTTGAAATAATTGAGTGTGTCTTACCTGGATATGGAAACCGGAACCAGGCTGCCTGCTGGAGATACTTGTAGGTGTTGTCAGTTCGAGCCTTGTGCCCCCAATGACCTGGCGTGGCTGGGAAAACGTCAGTGATTGTGAAAATGTAACAGAGGAACCAGACCCCACAGACAGCAAGGGCCACCTGCAATTAAGAGAAAAAGATAGTTACCTTTACGAATCATATCAACTCGCGAGGTCCGGTTTCCTGGTTTCCGTGGTGTACAAAATTCCCACCTGGACAGGACGCCGATCCGTCGCAGGATTACTCTTTTACTTGTTTCAGTCATGTGACTGCGGCCATGCTGGAGCACCGCCTTTAGTCGAGCAAATCGACCCCGGGACTTATTCTTTGTAAGCCCAGTACTTATTCTATCGGTTTCTTTTGCCGAACCGCTAAATGACGGGGACGTAAACACACCAGCATCGGTTGTCAGCAATGCTAGGGGGACAAAAATACACTCACATACATATACATATATATATATATATATATATATATTATATATATATATATAATACATATATACGACAGGCTTCTTTCAGTTTCCGTCTACCAAATCCACTCACAAGGCATTGGTCGGCCCGGGGCTATAGCAGAAGACACTTGCCTAAGATGCCACGCAGTGGGACTGAACCCGGAAACATGTGGTTGGTAAGCAAGCTACTTACCACACAGCCACTCCTGCACCTATTACTCATCTTTTGCCAGCTGAGTGAACTGGAGCAACGTGAAATGAAGAGCGTTGTTCAAGAAGACAATGCATCGCCCGGTCCAGGAATCGAAACCACAATCTTAAGATCATGAGTTCAGCACCCTAACCACTAAGCCACGCGTCTCCGCAGAGCGAGTACTGATATAAGACAGAACCTAGAGGACCCACGCATCAAAAACCGTAGCGTGACTTGGGGAAGGGTTGATAGAGGCCCGACCTTGGCGGTACTTTTGGATCCGCGGTATAGGCCTGTATAGGGAACAGAAAACTCAAGGGGTGCCCCTGATGGCACACACTGTAGCTACATCACAGATGGAGGGCCACATGTAATAGAGGGCCACATGTAATAGAGGGCCACATGTAATAGAGGGCTACATGTACTGAGGTCAATCTAATTGACTGTCCCTCTCCCCAAAAATTTTGGGGCCTTGTGCCTAGAGTAGAGAAGAATAGTTACAGAATATAAAATCTACAGAATTACAGAATAATGGAATACTGACCGGGAACATTTTGAAGATATGGAAGTTGATTCTGGTGCAGCCTTTGTCCTTACTGTATTTTCCGCAAGGAATCGGTATATTTTGCATATACTGGGAAAATATCAGAATCAAAATGACCACTCTGTAAAGACAGAAGCAAAAACAAAACTAAACAAATACAAAACTAAAGAAAATAAACAAGTAAAAACGTGCCCTCACGTTGGTGCTCCAGCATGACCGTAGCACAACGACTGAAGCACGTGGAAAGGACGGAAGTGATAACTTACGTCATAGCAATGTACCACTGACCGGAAGCTCTGTCGGAGGCCGCTTGAAACAACGACAGTCCAATTAATGTGATCGTTGGCGCTATCGTCAAAGGACCGATGAGGGGCAGGAAAAACTCTAGTAACCCCGTGAATCCAACCACTATCTGCAAAAGGCTGGCGACCATCAGAGAACCTTGAAGCTGAAAATGTAAAACATAAACAGACTCTTTACTCTCTTTTATTTGTTTCAGTCATTTTGACTGCGGCCATGCTGGAGCACCGCCTTTAATCGAGCAACTCGACCCCGGGACTTATTCTTTTTGTAAGCCCAGTACTTATTCTATCGGTCTCTTTTGCCGAACCGCTAAGTGACGACGACATAAACACACCAGCATCGGTTGTCAAGCAATGCTAGGGGGACAAACACAGACACACAAACACACACACGCATATATATATAGATCTATACGACGGGCTTCTTTCAGTTTCCATCTACGAAACCCACTCACAAGGCTTTGGTCGGCCAGAGGCTATTGTAGAAGACACTTGTCCAAGGTGCCACGCAGTGGGACTGAACCCGGAACCATGTAGTTGGTAAACAAGCTACTTACCACACAGCCACTCCTGTGCTTTACATTTTTTTTACACAATTTTATCGTTCTTTCTTTTACCGAATTTTCCAGCAAAAAAGCCCCAAAACGGCTAATCGATTTTTTTAATACCAAGACGACTTTTAAATGATTGGAAATTCTCTATGAATTCCAGCAGGATTTGGAATAAAAAAAGTGACAATGTTTGGATGTTTACACGACATATTTACACTGAATACTACGTCGGCGTGTTGGTCGGAGAATGCGGTGTGTGTGTTTGTGTGTTTGTCCCCCTAGCATTGCTTGACAACCAATGCTGGTGTGTTGGCGTCCCTGTAACTTAGTGGTTCGGCAAGAGACCGATAGAATAAGTACCATGGTTACAAAAAAAAGAATAAGTCCTGGGGTCGATTTGCTCGACTAAAGGCGGTGCTCTAGCATGGCCACAGTCAAACGACTGAAACAAATAAAAGAATAAAAGACATACACATACATACATACATACATACATACATACATACATATATATATATCTTATGATAATATATATATATATATATAGTATATATATATAATATATATATATGTATATATTTATATAATATATGTATATATATATCTATGTATATATATATATATATATAATATATATATATATATTATATATATATATATATTATATATATATATATATATATAATATATATATATATTGGCAGGGCCAGACTGCTAGGTAGTCGGCCAAATGCTAGAAATAGATCATCAACGATCAACTACAAAGGAATTCTCTAGAGGAAAAATTCAGCGAACACCAGAACCAAATTTGGCGGGCAGGACAGATGAAACATTTATATAAAAAACAGAATTAAATGCATACCTCGGTTTCGGCCTTTAACAAAAGAATTACTTACATAATTCAAATGTCCGTGACTTCATCAGTGCATCGGTCAGTGTAAATGCAAACTGAAAAACTAGCCCCAGCTTTCTGTGCCAAGACAGACACGTGCTTAGTTTTACCGATTACATTAAGGATAAAATTTCAAATGTCTTGGTTCTGGCGCGCTAAGAAATTCCTGAAGTGAAGGGCTGCAGTAAATAATTCACTGCGGTTAGTGCTTCCAATTAGAGAACGTATTTATTTCAATATTTAAATAATGAGGGAGATAAATTAATATTAATTTTAATATCAATTTAAAACCAGTAGTCTAGCATACAAAAATCTGAGAAGTCAGAGAAAATTCTAATATATGTGTATATTCAAAGGGCAAGACTGCTAGGTAGTCGGTCGTATGCTAGAAATAGATCATCAACGATCAAACTACAAATAATTTCCATTATGTCCTTTATATTGTATCAAAATTTCATGCATTTATTTGTAAAGTTAAGGAAATTGTTAAAAACTGAAACCCATCAGTGACTTTTGGAACACTCTGTGCATAAGCCCGCTAATCTTTCTTTTTCACAACAAATTCCGATACAGTCACACTCTACACAATCTGAAGCGTATTTGTAGAAAATTTCATTAAGAAATGTCCATTTTTCTGGAAGTTATACGGCAACAAAGTCTGGCCCTGCCAATATACACATATATTAGAATTTTCTCTGACTTCTCAGATTTTTTGTATGCTGGACTACTGGTTTTAAATTGATATTAAAATTAATATTAATTTATCTCCCTCATTATTTATATATATATATATATATATATTATATGTAGAAAAATAGAAACTGGGACAAGAACGTAAAACATTTAGAAGACGATACAAAAAACACGGTCGGGACATTCGAAGCCTTCAATCTTCAGTCAAGAACCGGATAATCCTAGCAATTTCGGCTGATTAATCTTGAAATCGCTCAGATCCGGCCAGCACCAAAGGAAAACTAAGCTACGAGCATTAGATTTCTTGGAAGAAAGATCGAATGTATACGAAACAGGGACAGAAAAACGGACGATGCCACACGAATATAAAATACAAAAAACAGTAATGGTAAAAACAGGACAAAAACAGGAAATTATATATATATATATTTGTAAAATAATATGTGACAATTATTCAATAGCCAAGATAAGACTCTGGCCAGATAACCGAAGAGATGGTGTTGTGGATTTCCACTTCGGCATCCGAGTTTTATCTTGGCTATTGAATAATTGTCACCTATTATTTTACAGATAAATTTCCTCTATTTACATAATATTGAGGTCTCTTTCTTTGTATATATATATATATATATATATATATAATAATATATATATAATATATATATATATATATATATGTATACGAAAGCTTTTTGAATGGATTTGGCAGATGTGGACTGGAATAAGTATAAGATAAAAAACAAATACACAACATTGTATTACTTGTCTCATATTTTTCTGCCAAATTTCTCTGTGACCATCACTCCCGATTTCCGGTAGTGTGCTGATGTTCTTGGAACCTGTAAAGCAAGAAAAGGAAAGGAATTGCTGCAGATGTTGATTTTACTGGTGCTTTTGATGTTGAATTTGCTCTTGTGGTGAAGGGATCGGCAGCAGAAAAGGGCCTTCCTAATTCGGCAGAACTCATCAGGAGATATCTCATGATTTCTGCAGTGGGCAGAAAGCTCTCAAATGGCTTCTCTGCCTTCTGTCCTCAATTGCTCTGAATAGTTTTAAGTAATTTGAAAGGTTGGTCATGTCAGGAATAGCCTCCATTCCTCTTGGTCTGTTTGAATGAATAGTTTCGTCCCTGTGCCTCAACAATTTTCCTTTCCCCTCTCTGTGGATTAATAATATGTTTACGACTTTCCGACTGAGGTATACTCTCTCTTTTACTCTTTTACTTGTTTCAGTCATTTGACTGCGGCCATGCTGGAACACCGCCTTTAGTCGAGCAAATCGACCCCAGGACTTATTCTTTGTAAGTCCAGTACTTACCAGCATCGGTTGTGAAGCAATGCTAGGGGGACAAACACAGACACACAAACACACATACATACATATATATATATATAGATGAGAAAGTTGGATTGTGAAAGCACGTGGTTGAATATATAGAAAATAGTAAAAAGTGAAAAAACTACAGAAGGCTTTTTTTAAAGGTTAAAAATATATATTGAGTCAATATGTCTGAAGAATTTATAAATTTTTTTTTCTAAATGACATAATTTAGAAGAAATGACCGGTTTCGCGTTCAGCTTTTCAAATTTCTTACATCGTTATGTTATGTTGAGAAGAGTTCTAGATAAGGGGAGGTAATAAGTGATTTCTTCCGAACATTCTTATACAATCCTTATTCAGAGACCTTTTGAGTGGGACGGGTTACTCGATCAGAAGAAAATTCTAACTGGGCCCCACCCGCAAGGTCATGCGCTGTTTCTCTTGATATCAGATCACCATGTTACGCACATATGGTTGTGATGCATGTGCCTGGTGTACCCTTATCAGACGGGTAGTCATGATGGATATACTGGGCTTCGTATATTTTACCCCAGTGTCACTTTGATGGCATGCACTGCTCTCTCACTCAATAATAATAATAATAATAATAATTATAATAATAATAATAATAATGATGATGATGATGATGGTGATGGTGATGGTGATGATGATGATGATGATGATGGTGATGATGATGGTGATAGTGATGGTGATGACGATGGTGATGATGGTGATGATGATGATGATGATGATGATGATCATGATGATGATGGTGAAGGTGATGATGGTGATGATGATGATGATGATGATGATGATATGGTGATGATGATGATTATGGTGATGGTGATGGTGATGGTGGTGATGATGATGGTGATGGTGGTGGCGGTGGAGGTGGTGGTGGTGGTGGTGGTGATGGTGATGGTTGATGGTGTGAGCTTGCAGAATCATTAAGATGCTGGACAAAGTGTTTCACAGCATCTCTTCTGGTTTTACGTCCTGAGTTGAGATTTTGCCGAGGTCGACTTTGCATCACATCACTTCGATGATGTCGATAAAATAAAAAAAAAAAAAGCATTTGAGTCTTGGGGTTAATGTAATCGACTAACTCTTCCCCAATTCCCGAAATCTCAGTGTTTGTAACTACTTCTGCTCGTGATCAGAGATGCACATATCGTCAGCCACTAAGGGACATGCTCAACTGGTTAAGGTCAAACAACTGACAAGCAAATCTGTGGTACTGAGCAGAATATTTGCTGTAGCCCATCTTTTATACCAAGACAAAACAATGTACATGATAACATTTCCAATCAGTTAAGATCAGAAGCCATGAGAGCCACTGCCTGGAACTGCATCAGGGCATAAAGTAAATCTGTGGTATTGAGCAGAATATTTGCTGTAGCCCATCTTTTATACCAAGACAAAACAATGTACATGATAACACTTCCAATCAGTTAAGATCAGAAGCCACGAGAGCCACTGCCTGGAACTGCATCAGGGCATTAAAGTAAATCTGTGGTATTGAGCAGAATATTTGCTGTAGCCCATCTTTTATACCAAAACAAAACAACGTACATGATAACACTTCCAATCAGTTAAAAAGAGACGATGAGCGATGGCTAGAAGGATATTGAGTTTAACTTCATAACCAGCTGATCTAGCAAGCGGGGCCTCATATCAGTGAGGGGGGCCGGTGCGCATTGATGCCGTCTAGAGGTAGGCCCCGAAACGGCGTGCATTCTCTCCTGATGACCCCATACACTTGCTGGCTTCCGGTATACGGAGCTTTTGATTGGTAGCACTTGCATGTGCAAGTTGTGTGCAAGACATATATTAGAAAATAGGAAAAGTAAAAAGAAAAAAGCAAAAAAAGTAAAAAAAGACTAGCTTACTGTCTAAATAGGGACATGATTCAGGGTTTGATTTCAACATTGTTATGGTTGGTATAAGGAAACTAAAGCTGGCTCCTTGCAAAATTGGAAGTCTGTTGAAAGAAGTAATTATAAAATTAATTAGTATTCTTGTTAATTGGAAATGATTTTTTCTTGAAAGTTTTGGCGAAAAGATGAAGGGCAAGGCCTAAAACCATTTTGTGGGACTTCGAAGACAGGTCGGAGAATGGAGTCAATTAATAAATGAAAATAAAATTATTGATAATTAGTCATGTAGTTAGTAATGGCTCTGTGGTTGGGTAGTTTAGAAGTCAGCTGCGAAACCAGGGGATAACGGGTTCAGTTCCAATGCATGTCACCTTGGAGATCTTCTCTCATTGTTTTGAGCCGAAGCTAAACGAAGCCTTGTGAATGTTTGGTCGACGCAAATTGTAGTGGCCTGATGTGTCTATGTATGCTTGATTGTGTGCATATGGACATGGAAGCACTCCGTCGGTTACGACGATGAGGGTTCCGGTTGATCCGATCAATGGAACAGCCTGCTCGTGAAATTAACGTGTAAGTGGCTGAGCACTCCACAGACACGTTACCCTTACGTAGCTCTCGGGGATATTCAGCGTGTGACAGAGAGTGACAAGGCCGGCCCTTTGAAATACAGGTACAACAGAAACAGGAAGTAAGAGTGAGAGAAGTTGTGGTGAAAGAGTACAGCAGGGATCACCACCATCCCCTGCCGGAGCCTCGTGAACTTTAGGTGTTTTCGCTCAATAAACACTCACAACGCCCTGTCTGGGAATCGAAACCGTGCTCCTACGACCGCGAGTCCGCTGCCCTAACCACTGGGCCATTGCGCCTCCTGTGTGCATATAATCATCCAGGAACCTCAAATGGCGAATCCCTGGAATGTTTTACATATCTTCACTGTACAACTAATCAACGGTATATGGAAAATGCAAATCTGTCTGCTCTGTTTTAGTTTGGCAGTATTACCAGGGTTCTCTGCAGATCAATTGAAGACGCATCACTCATTGGTTAGAGCACCAGCTCACAGTTATGAGGTAGCGAGTTCGATTCCCAAACCAGGCTGTGTGTTGTGTTCTTGAGCAAGGCATTTTATTTCACGTTGTTCCTAGCTGTAGAAATGAGCTGCGACGTCACAAATGCCAAGCTGTATCGGCCCCTTTGACTTTCCCTTGGATAACACTGGTGGCGTGCGGACGGGAGTCTGGTATACATGGGCGACTGCTGGTATTCCGTAAAACAACCATTACCAGATTTGTGCTTCGGAGCGCAATTTTCCAAGTGCAATCCGATGTTCATTCAAGGGCGAAGAGGGTCTTTATGCAGGTCAGTTTCATGCCCAGTGAATCTACGACAATAGGAAGAAACAGAAATATATGGCCTGGATGTAAGAGCTGTAGGTTTCTCACTAGATTTCCATAGATGTTCTAATCTTCCCCAGTTGCTTTTGAAAGAAATATTAGCATCCACCGAATAGCTGATTTCTTTCAACAATGCACGATTTTTGATCCTTGTCCGGTATAACTATATCCGACTGGTGCTTACACCGAGATGCTCTTTTTATTGGAATATTCCACCGATATTCTTATATTTTTAAAAGCATGAAAACATTTTAGTTCTAGTGTATTTTGGGCGTGGCCATCAGAACAATCCTTTCTGCAGAGAGCATTGTAGATAGCGTCATCAACAATGCAACGTCTCATATGATATTTTATATTAAATACCCAAAGTTATATTAAATTTGCAATATATTATTATTTCGTCAAAAGTTTGGAACATAAATCTGAAAACAAGAATTTTTATATTAAATACCCAGAATTATATTAAAAGTAAGCAATTTGATCAAGAACTATGTTTTTGATTCTGCCTATTTTTTCTTCTAGATATTGAACCATTGGGTCGGGTATTAGGGAAGTATATATCTACGTTGTATATATTTGAATCGAATTGTATTTGGACATAACAATTTTAATTTTTAAAAGAATGTTCCAAACTCTTGACTACGACCGTAGGACATGTCTTTGAGACTATCTCTTACAAGAATGAAAAGGGCTGTCGAAAGAAACAAGGAGAGGGTCAAGGCATTTAAAAAGGGAGAAATCAATAAAAGACTAATACGTACAGGGATTAAATAGAACTTACCTGCATCCAAAAGTGGTCATTAAAATGGTGGATAAACCGGAAATGAAAAAACATGTTCCCATAAGTTCACTGATAGAAATGACATCGGTAGACATACAAAGAGCGGTGGAAATTATCAAAGGCTGGGAGAAGTTGGCACCAAAAGCTGTCAGATATTGCTGCAATGAAGTAAAACCAAATCTGAGTAAGTTCCACCATTATTTTTTTATTTTTTATTTCACCTAGTTTCAGCTCATGAGCTGTGACCATGCTGGGGCACCGTCATTTATGAGAGAAAGTTGTGGCGAAAGAGTCAGCAGAAGTTCGCCATTACCTTCTGCCGGATCCACATGGAGCTTAGGTGTTTCACTCATAAATACACATATCGCCAAGTCTGAGATTTGAACTCGTGATCCCTCAACTGCTCTCTGGACTCCAGCATGATATAAAGAAAAATACTGTAGGAGGACATTTACTGACCACTGATAAGGAGTTTGCAACGGTTTTATGTCTATTATATTGGTATAAATGTAAATTTGTAATCCGGATATAGAAGCTGGAGGTTTCGAAGTAGTTGTCTATAATTATCTTCTGTCTCTTTGATTTTCAAAGAGATATTCCCATCAGTAGGACAGCTGACCTCTATGACGGTACATACAAGTAAAAGAGTAAAGAATAAGAGTATACCTCAGTCGGAAAGTCGTAAGCATATTATTAATCCACAGACAGGGAAAGGAAAATTGTCCGGGCACAGGGACGAAACTATTCATTCAAACAGACCAAATGGAATGGAGGCTATTCCTGACATGACCAACCTTTCAAATTACTTAAAACTATTGAAAGCAATTGAGGACAGAAGGCAGAGAAGCCATTTGAGAGCTTTCTGCCCACTGCAGAAATCATGAGATATCTCCTGATGAGTTCTGCCGAATTAGGAAGGCCCTTTTCTGCTGCCGATCCCTTCACCACAAGAGTAAATTCATAAGGACACATGCCAATCCACCTGGAGCAAAGTATAGCTCAACTTGGGTGCTTGGAGAGAATGCAACCCCTTAAGTCATGCGCTACAAATGATTACAATGTCTGGGACTAAAAGAAATCTACAAGACATCGAGATTAAAAGGATTTACTCTTTTACTCTTTTACTTGTTTCAGTCATTTGACTGCGGCCATGCTGGAGCACCACCTTTAATCGAGCAACTCGACCCCGGGACTTATTCTTTTGTAAGCCCAGTACTTATTCTATCGGTATCTTTTGCCAAACCGCTAAGTAACGGGGACATAAACACACCAGCATCGGTTGTTAAGCAATGCTAGGGGGACAAACACAGACACACAAACACACACACACGCACACACACACATATATATATATATATATATACATATATACGACGACGGCTTCTTTCAGTTTCCGTCTACCAAATCCACTCACAAGGCTTTGGTCGGCCCGAGGCTATAGCAGAAGACACTTGCCCAAGTGCCACGCAGTGGGACTGAACCCGGAACCATGTGGTTGGTAAACAAGCTACTTACCACACAGCCACTCATGCATATATATACTCATATATATATATATATATATATATATATATATATATATATACATATATA
>NC_043024.1:10224002-10239002 GCF_006345805.1 Octopus sinensis
CCAGACACCATTAACCGCTACTACAGAAACTATGACAAATGCTTATAGTATATTACTCTACTGCCACCTCTACCACAGAAGCTACTATATCTATGTTACTACAGTAGGGATCTTTTCGGTTTGAACGGCAGTTTTTTCTAGCGGTGTCATATGAAATTGTCACCCATAATTATGACCCTAGTATCGATCTATTGCATTTCAATCTGTTTTAGGGTTAGGGGTTTTGGGAAGGGTATTTTTTTCTTCACAAATGTAAATAAACCCAATCTGTTTCTTGAACGAGGGATAAATTCATACAGCACGGAATGTTTTTTACCTCAATAGACGTCAGTGACTGGTTGAAATTGCAGAAATTGAAGAAAAAACAACAACAAATAGGCACAGGAGTGGCTGTGTGGTAAGTAGCTTGCTAACCAACCACATGGTTCCGGGTTCAGTCCCACTGCGTGGCATCTTGGGCAAGTGTCTTCTGCTATAGCCCCGGGCCGACCAAAGCCTTGTGAGTGAATTTGGTAGACGGAAACTGAAAGAAGCCTGTCGTATATATGTATATATGTGTATGTGTATGTGTATGTGTATGTGTGTGTGTGTGTTTGTGTGTCTGTGTTTGTGCCCCTTGCTTGACAACCGATGCTGGTGTGCTTACGTCCCCGTCGCTTAGCGGTTCGGCAAAAGAGACCGATAGAATAAGTACTGGGCTTACAAAAGAATAAGTCCCAGGGTCGAGTTGCTCGACTAAAGGCGTTGCTCCAGCATGGCCGCAGTCAAATAACTGAAACAAGTAAAAGAGTAAAAGAGTAAACCCATTCTACCAGTATACGAAGTTTAAAAGTGTTTAGTTACCTGGAAATTATCTTAAAAAACTGCCGGTCAAACCGAAAAGATCCCTACAGTAGCAACCACTATGCATACTACGACACAAGCTATCACTATCACTACTACACTAGCTACAACAACTACGACCACACTGGCTACTATGACATTACTACAGCAGCTACCACCATCACTATTCCCCTTGCTACCTCTACTACTGTAGCCGTTACCTCCTCCTAACACTCACCATAACCTACTACTATCGATGTCTAACTACTGCCACCACACACTACTATTGCCTTTACTACTATTCCTACTTCCACTCCCCCTACTATTCATTGTTTACTCCCACCACCACCACCACTACCATCATCACCGATTCCACCACCACCATCACCACTATCATCAACATCACCATCGCCTTTATACGACCTCCTACAACCGCTACCACTATTGTTACCTCCTACTTATTGGTCCGCTGCAGACGACATCTACCACTATTGCTTTCCCTACTCCTACCACTACCACCGCCACTATTATAATTCCCTCTACTCCCACCACTACCTTCTTTCATGCCTCTATTACTCCCACTACCATGGTTGTCACCACTACTATGACTATAGAGACGACGGCTTCTACTGCCACCACCACCACCACCACCACCACATGCGGTTACTACTCCGTCACTCCCACTACGTTTACCACCGTCACCACCACCTTCATGACAACTGCGGCTATTAGTAAATCTACTACTACCACCACCACCACCATCATGACGACTACCTCTATTCCTTTTGGCTCCCACTACCACTAGAGGCCACAACCAGCGAAACGCTATCAGCACTGCCACCGCCACCACCTTTTGTTACTACTACTGCAGCCACTACTATCACCACCACTCAAACGAGCACACGCTTTTGAGAGAGAGAGGGAGAGAGAGATGGATAGATAAGAACGAAGAAAGGGGGGAGAGATTAGAGAGAAAGATAGAGAGCGAAAGAGAATCAGAAAGAGAGACAGGAGAGACGGAAACAGAGAGACAGAAAGCGAAGAGGGAAGGAGAGGGAGAGAGAAATGTAGATCGATGAATAGACGAAGAAAGAGTGTGGGAAAGAGAGCGAAAGAAAGAAAGAAAGAAAGCAAGGAAAGAAAGAAGGAAGGAAGAAAGAAAGGAAGGAAGGAAGAAAGAAAGAAAGGAAGAAAGGAAGGAAGTAAGGAAGAAAGAAAGGAAGAAAGAAATAAAGCAGAAGAGAGGGAAGGAGAGGGAGAGAGAAATGTAGATCGATGAATAGACGAAGAAAGAGTGTGGGAAAGAGAGCGAAAGAAAGAAAGAAGAAAGAAAGAAAGTAAGAGAGAAAGAAAGGAAGAAGGAAGGAAGAAAGGAAGGAAGGAAGGAAGGAAGAACGAAAGAAAGAAAAAAGAAAGAAAGTAAGAGAGAAAGAAAGGAAGAAAGGAAGGAAGAAGGAAAGAAAGGAAGGAAAGAAGGAAGGAAGGAAGGAAGAAAGACAGAAAGAAAGGAAAGAAAGAAAGGACAGAATGAGTGAGGCGAAGAAAGGAAAGGAGTGAAAGGGATAAAGAAAGAGGAAGAAGGTAGAATCGACGAAAGAAAGAGAGAGAGAGAAGGAGAAGAATGAAGATAGAGAAAGTGGGAGAAAGAGGAGAAGAAAGAGAGAAAGGGATAGAGTGAGTGAGAGGGGGGAGAAAGAAGGAGAGAGTGAATGAGGAGAAAAAAACACATCGTAATTAAACGTGCAAACAATAGGGTTCGTTACAGAGGTTGAGTATCTGATGTCGCTGAGACATCGAATGTGGGCGACGAGAGATGTATTATATTAGCCGAGTGTGTTGTGTGTGTGTGAGGGCACGTGTGCGTATGTGTGTGTGTGGGTACGTGTGTGTGTGTGTGAACGTGTGCATGTGTGTGTGTGTGGGGGGGGCACGTGTACATGTGTGTATGTGTGTGCGAACACGTGTGTGAACGTGTATGTGTGTGAACGTGTGAGTGTGTGTGGGGGCACGTGTGCATGTGTGTGTAAACGTGTGTGTATGTGGGCATGTGGGCATGTGAGTGTGAACGTGTGTGTATGTGTGTGTGAACGTGTGTATATTTGTGCATATGTGTGTGAACGCGTGTGTATGTGTGTGTGAACGTGTGTGCATGTGTGTGTGAACGTGTGTGTATGTGTAAACGTGTGTGTGTGTGAACGTGTGTGAATGTGTGTGTGAATGTGTGTGTGAACGTGTGTGAACGTGTGTGAACGTGTGTGAACGTGTGTGAACGTGTGTTTGTGTGAACGTGTGTGTGTGTGTGTGAACGTATGTGGGCGTGAACGTGTGTGTGTGAACGTGTGTGAACGTGTGTGTGTGTTTGACAGTTTCAGCCAAGACTGATTGATGAGATGCACAGACTGACAGACCGACAGCCTGTCAGCCAGCTAGGCAGGCAGACAGGCAGTCAGGCAGTCAGGCAGGTAGGGTGGTAGGGTGGTAGGTAGCTGGGTCGGATAAGACTGGCAGATTGACAGAACCGGCTGGCTGGCTGGCTGGCTGGCTGGTTTGCTGGTAGACAAGCTGGAAGGTTGGATAACTGAATGGATGGATGGATTGATGGACGGATGGACGGGTGGATGGACGGGTGGATGGACTGCGGGGTGATGAGGGGGGCTAGTTGGCTGGTTCGGTCGTTGAGGCATTGAGACAGAAAGGATTTGACAAGTATATATTTTTCTTATTCTTTTACACGTTTCAGTGATTTGACTGCGGCCTTGCTGGAGCACCGCCTTTAAGGGTTTTTCGTCAAAGAAATCGACCCCCAGGACTTATTCTTTGCAAGCCTTACCGAACCGTTAAGTCACAGGGCCGTAAACACACCAACATCGGTTGTTAAGTGACTGAACCCGGAACCATGTGGTTCGTAAGCAAGCTACTTAACACAGCCACTCCTACGCCTATACATACATACACATTTCTTTACTACCCACAAGGGGCTAAACACAGAGGGGACAAACAAGGACAGACAAAGGGATTAGTCGATTATATCGTCCCCAGTGCGTAACTGGTACTTAATTTATCAACCCCGAAAGGACGAAAGGCAAAGTTGACCTCGGCGGAATTTGAACTCACAACGCAACGGCAGAGGAAATACGACTACGCATTTCGCCCGGCGTGCTAACGTTTCTGCCAGCTCGCCGCCTTACATACACACATACACACATACATACATACATACATACATACATACATACATACATACATACATACATACATACATACATACATGCATGCATACATACATACATACATACATACATACATACATACATACATACATACACACACATACATACATACATACACACATGCATACATACATACATACATACACACATACATACATACATACACACATACATACATACATACATACATACATACATACATACATACATACATACACACACATACATACATACATACATACATACATACACACACATACATACATACATATATAGACATACATACATACATATATACATACATACATACGTACATACATACATACACACATACACATATACATACATACAAACACATACATACGTACGTACATGCATACATACATACATACATACATACATACATACATACATACATACATACATACACTTCTGTAGATTGCAATATGAAAGGCGATGCCATCAAGGTAGTAAATGCTCCTCGGCAAGGAGACCTGGAATCATTCTGGCAGCTTGATTAAACGAACTATGAATCGTGTATTGTGTAAATAAATCCCCCTCCTTGGACATATAACATCACCAGTGAAACACACCTGGTTATTATGAAACTACCGAATGGAAAATCACACGGGAGAGACGTGACAGCTACTGGTACACAAAAGCGCACGTTCTAGAAGGAAATTCTCACGAATCTGTTTGAAAAAACAATGGACGATGAGCTATATAGATCAGATTGGCTGACGGTTGCACGAACTGCTCTTATTCCCAAGAACAAAGAGCAGCGTCTGTCCGAAGACTATAGACCAAAGACTTAGCTAGCTTGAATGTTATGTACAAGTTGTACACAGGTTGTCTGGGTATGTTTCTCAAAGACCACAGCCAAACAAATGGTGTGATAACCAATGAACAGACAAGAGCGAAGAAAGGAGTCCGGTGCTGTGCTGAACAGCTCCTCCTCAACAAAGCTGTCCTCCAGGAAGCCAAGGAACATTGCCATAATCTTTTAACGATATGGCTAAGCTACAAGAAGGCGTTCGAATCCGTACCTCATTCATGGATGATAGAATCACTACGCTTTGCCAAAATACCAGCTATTATAGTGGATGCCATTGATAGACTGACCACATCATCATCATCATAGTTCGACCGTGGTCAAGACAATGGAATTTACTATGTTACGCCAGACTTCACTGTCCATCATAGCATTACGGAGGTCCTGTTGCTGGATGCCTGTATCCCTGGAGATTACATCAGGGTAGGAGAGTGTGCGCCCTCTGGTATCGCGAGTAGATGGCTTCCAGATGAGAAAAGTAGAAATTACCTCGTTTTCAGCTCTACAACAATGTCCAGCAAACTGGACTCTCCTACCTTTCACAAGAGATGATACAGGTGGTAGTTTCCCATATATTTGCATTTTGGTTGGATGACGCTTCCAAGAAAGATTTTGAGCTCTCATAAGGAGGCGAGTGTAAGTTCCATCCAACCCCCTCTCAAGCTTCTTTGATAACGTCCAGGTTTCTGAGCCGTATAGTAGAATTGGTTCGACTGTGGCTTTGAAGATTTCAAGTTTGAAGTCTCTACTTAGATTTGATGACCAGATCTTATGCATGTCATTACAGGCTGACCAGACCATACCCTTTCTAGTTAGAAAGTCTTTTCCAGATGATGATATGTATGACTCAAGATATTTATAATCAGAAACCACATTTAAGGAGGCGAGTGTAGGTTCCATCCAACCGCCTCTCAAGCTTTTTGATAACGTCCAGGTTTCTGAGCCATATAGTAGAATTGGTTCGACTGTGGCTTTGAAGATTTCAAGTTTGAAGTCTCTACTTAGATTTGATGACCAGATCTTATGCATGTCATTACAGGCTGACCAGGCCATACCCTTTCTAGTTAGAAAGTCTTTTCCAGATGATGATATGTATGACTCAAGATATTTATAATCAGAAACCACATTTAAGGAGGCGAGTGTAGGTTCCATCCAACCGCCTCTCAAGCTTCTTTGATAACGTCCAGGTTTCTGAGCCATATAGTAGAATTGGTTCGACTGTGGCTTTGAAGATTTCAAGTTTGAAGTCTCTACTTAGATTTGATGACCAGATCTTATGCATGTCATTACAGGCTGACCAGGCCATACCCTTTCTAGTTAGAAAGTCTTTTCCAGATGATGATATGTATGACTCAAGATATTTATAATCAGAAACCACATTTAAGGAGGCGAGTGTAGGTTCCATCCAACCGCCTCTCAAGCTTCTTTGATAACGTCCAGGTTTCTGAGCCATATAGTAGAATTGGTTCGACTGTGGCTTTGAAGATTTCAAGTTTGAAGTCTCTACTTAGATTTGATGACCAGATCTTATGCATATCATCTTATGCATGACTGACCACAGCATGGGCCACACAGTGACCACTGACAACTACTAAAGCAAAACCTGTTGTTACAAACAGAATTAAGCTATGAATAGGCATATTCCAAGGTGACAGTTTATCTGTAATGTTGTTTATGCAGTCAGTGAACCCCTTGTGGGCCTTGTTGACAAAATGCCGTGGCTACATGTTGGGAGATGCAGAAAGGAATAAAATTAATGTCACCCACACATTGATGACCTAAAGTTATATTCTGATTAATTGATCGACATTAAGGGACAATTGGAACTAGTCACAACATTCTCGCGAGATATAGGAATGGAGTTTGGGAAGGATAAATGCTCATACTTGATGGTCAATCGAGGAAAGACCAGACAGAGATGGACATCAATGGTTTATTTATCTCTTTACTCTTTACTCTTGTACTTTTTTCAGTCATTTGACTGCGGCCATGCTGGAGCACCGCCTTTAGTCGAGCATACCGACCCCAGGACTTATTCTTTGTAAGTCTAGTACTTATTCTATTGGTCTCTTTTGCCGAACCGCTAAGTTACGGGGGCGTAAACACACCAGCATCGGTTGTCAAGCGATGTTGGGGGGACAAGCACAGACACAGAAACACACACACACATGCATATAATATATATATATATATATATATATATACATATATATATATATACCGGAGTAAACCAGAAATGTGAAACAAGGTGGAAAAAAGAGTACTCAAATACGAGGGGTAGAGTAATATCGGTTCTATCTTAAGAAAACTGTCCGACGAACGGGAACGTGAAACTCCGAGTAACAGATTTTGTTGAATTTCTGCTGCTTCTAAATAAAGTATATATATATATACATATATACGACGGGCTTCTTTCAGTTTCCGTCTACCAAATCCACTCACAAGGCTTTGGTCAGCTCGAGGCTATAGCAGAAGACACTCGCCCAAGGTGCCACGCAGTGGAGCCAGGCTAGTTTAATCAAGATTTGAACAATTTAGTAAGAGACTTAGCATTGTCAAAGGAGAGGGTAGAAGTTTTGGAATCCAAACGGATGGACAGACAGACAGATAGACAGGTAGATACAATAATGCCGCGTTTATCGCGGGCGTTATGTTTCAAAACACCCCGCGATAGGTGAAAATCCGCGAAGTAAAAACAGTACTGTACTCTATTTTTTATTATTTTTATAATTCCTATATACTTATTTTATTATAAATGCAAACCAACACCACGGAGGAACCGATGTAAGCTTGAATAATAAACCGCGATAAGTGAACCGCGGTAGGTGAACCGTGATATTGAGAGGGCTTACTGTCGATAGATAGATAGATAGATAGATAGATAGATAGACGGATGGACGGACGGATTGACGGACGAAAAGATAGATAAACATGTGTGTGTGTGTGTGTGTGTGTGTGTATGTATGTGTGTGTGTGTGTATGTATGTGTGTGTGTGTGTGTGTGTCTACTCGTCAATTAAAACTTCCTGTTCTATATCTAATTGCATCAATGAGTTGCTTCACACACACACACACCACCACCACCACCATCACCACCACCACCATCACCACCACCACCATCACTATCACCACCACCACCGCAACCACCACCACCACTACCTCCTCCTTCACCACTACCACCACCAGCAACACCATCACCACCACCATCACCACCATCACCACCACCACCACCACCACCACCACCACCACCACCAGCAACACCATCACCACCACACATCACCACCATCACCACCATCACCACCATCACAACCACCATCACCACCACCACCACCATCACCACCACCACCATCACTATCACCACCACCACCGCAACCACCACCACCACTACCTCCCCTCCTTCACCACCACCACCACCACCACCAACACCAACACCACCACTACCATCACCACTACCTCCTCCTCCTCCTCCTCCTTCATCAACATCACCACTACCACCACAACCACCACCGCCACCACCACCACCACCACCACCACCACTACCTCCTTCTCCTGCACCACCACGACCACCACCGCCACCACCACCACCACCACCACCACCATCACCACTACCTCCTTCTCCTGCACCACCACAACCACCACCGCCACCACCACCACCACCACCACCACCACTACCTCCTTCTCCTGCACCACCACGACCACCACCACCATCACCACTACCACCTCCTCCTCCTCCTCCTTCACCACCATCACCATCACCACCACCACCACTACCACCACCACCACCATCATCACCACCACCACCACCACCACCATCACCACCACCACCACTACTTCCTCCTCCTCCTCTTCCTCCTTCACCACCACGACCACCACCCACCAATGGACGTTCGCTCCTGGGGATGTTTTAAGACTTGTTTTCAAATTCTTTGATAATTCGATAATGAATGATTAATTCGGCGGTGAACATCAAAGGAAAAGCTCAAATGAGGGGTCGTTGACCTTTCACCTGTGTAAAATAAGGGTCCAATAAGGATGAAAGCAACTTATTTATTCCGTTGGCTTCTTCTTGCCTCGTCCATTTGTATAAATATAACTGACAATCATTGCCGATATCATCATCATCATCATCATCATCATCATCATCACCATCATCACCATCATCATCATCATCATCATCATCGTCGTCGTCATCATCATCATCATCATCATCGTCATCGTCATCGTCATCATCATCATCATCACCATCATCAACGTCATCACCATCATCATCATCATCATCATCGTCATCATCATCATCGTCATCATCATCATCATCATCATCATCATCATCATCATCATCAACGTCATCACCATCATCATCATCATCATCATCATCATCATCCTCAGTACTATCATCGTTATCATCATCATCATTATCATCATTATCTTTATTGTCAACTACCCATCCCCTCTTTCTCTCTCCTTCCTATCAATTTATCTATCAGTTTGTTTCTACCTGCATTGTGCGTGTGTGTCTATGTGTGTGTGTCTATGTGTGTGTGTCTATGTGCGTGTGTCTATGTGCGTGTGTCTATGTGTGTGTGTCTATGTGCGTGTGTCTATGCGTGTGTGTCTATGTGCGTGTGTCTATGCGTGTGTGTCTATGTGTGTGTCTATGTGTGTGTGTCTATGTGTGTGTGTCTATGTGTGTGTGTCTATGTGCGTGTGTCTATGTGCGTGTGTCTATGTGTGTGTGTCTATGTGCGTGTGTGTATGTGTGTGTGTCTATGTGTGTGCGTCTATGTGTGTGTGTCTATGTGCGTGTGTCTATGCGTGTGTGTCTATGTGTGTGTGTCTATGTGTGTGTGTCTATGTGCGTGTGTGTATGTGTGTGTGTCTATGTGTGTGCGTCTATGTGTGTGTGTCTATGTGCGTGTGTCTATGCGTGTGTGTCTATGTGTGTGTGTCTATGTGTGTGTGTCTATGTGTGTGTGTTCCTCATGTAAATGCAATTTCGTTCTTACATAACTGAAATAACTTTAAGATATATTGATTTTATAAATTACAATATTACTACTCTTATAATAACTTTCTCATACCTCTGTTTATATTTTATCTAAAATGAATAATATAAAGCATCTAATAATAATAATAATAATAATAATAATAATAATAATAATAATAATAATAATCAAATAGGCCAGACATCATATTGAAAGACTTCAAACAAAGAACATGCCTCCTCATTGATATGACTGTCCCAATCGATATAAACGTATCTGTCAGGACCTACCAAAAACTGAGCAAATATAAAGATCTTGAAATAGAAATCAGCAAAATGTGGAAGCTGAAGACTAAAACAATACTGTTGTCATAGGTGCCCTGGGAATGATAGCAAAAGGTCTGATAGCTACCTAACTCAGATACCAGGAAACCCAAAAATGGCAGAAGTTCAAAAGATAGTGCTCATGGGACTGCTCATATCCTACGCAAAATACTCTCTATGTAACCTCAAGGTTTAAAACAACCATAATTTTCGGTTTAAAAAAAAAAAAAAAAAAAAACTTTTTTTTTTTTAGACATTCATTAGTACAACATCCCCACCCCCCAAATATATGGCACACTAGGCATAACAACAACATGAACTTCCAACCCTGTTGTCTCTTGAGGTCTCTGGGTGAGACTTGGAGCCAACTTGTACAAATATAAAGCAAAAGTCAAACATAGAATAATAATAATAATAATTGATGTACATTTAAGTGTAGGTGTATGTATGTATGTATATGTATATGTATAAGTATGTATATATGTGTGAGTGTTTATATTTATAACTTAACCTATTGTACTTTCCAAAATCTCTGACGAAGCCTACAGAGACACCCAAGTACCTCAATTTCATCTACTAATTACTTCAGTCTACTGGAGGGATAAAGGTTAAATGAGGTATTTTTACCTCTTGGCTGAAACAGCTGTAAGATATGTTCCCAAATTCTATTCCTGTATGTTATATATTTTAATAATTACTGGTATCTTTATATATCAATATATTTTATATGTAAAGCAAATGTTCAAATGTTATACATGTATGTATATTCTTGTAATTGTCATTTTAATAAATAAATAAATTGACGTAATATAATGTCTAAAAGTTGATGAACCACCTATTGATCCCCTCTATTTCTTGTTGCTCTCTCTCTCTCTCTCTCTCTCTCTCTCTAATATATATATATATTATATATATATATATATATATATATATATATATATATATATATATAATATATATATATATAGAGAGAGAGAGAGAGAGAGAGAGAGAGAGAGAGTATAATACGCTGGGGATTTTTAGGGGGCTGTACCTCTGAAAAACCTAAACCTTGTTTATAATACGGACCCCTTCTCTAACTTGAGTCGTGCGTAATGAAGCCAGCAGCACCTAGTCGAACAAACACTTCCGCGCATGCGTAATACAATAATGGTGATGTTCTTAACTGTTATATGGGAATGTAAATATGTTTGCAAATTGTTTTTGTTACATGTTATTCTGTATTCTGAATACTTTTGTTTTTAATAAATGTTGCTTACTGCAAATTATGGATGATTCTTTTATGACTTCATTGCTTTCAGGCTTAGCTTAAGGTATTTTCACGCCCGACATCACAAAATACGTCTGAATAAACATTGCTGGACAGCAAATAGAGACTCGGACATTGCTTAGAAAATATTTTTCATTTTTAACCTCGTATATATTACGCACTAGGGATTTTGACCTTTAAATTTTGGTGGGTACATGCGGATTATACTCGAGGATTTACAGTATACAAATTATAAAAATAATTAAAGGAATATACAGTACAGTATTGTTTATAATTCGCAGATTTTTTACCTATCGTGGTGGGTTTTTGGAACGTAATACCAGCGATAGTCGCTAGATGACTGTATTCGATTAAAGAGAAACACGGACATGGAAAATGCAAGAATGTTTATTGGTCACTGCAATTGTTTCATCTCAACAAGCATCGATCCCTCAGGTAGGGATACTGGACATCTGGTTTAGGTGTATCCGTCTGTGTAGATGTATCTCCTCGGGTGATTCCAAAGGGTATCTCAATTTTGCACATTAAGGTACACAGCTTCCCACTTATAGAAGATCCATAGCAAATACGTGTGTGTGTGTGTGTGCGTGTTTGTTTGTTTGTGCGTGTGTGTGTTTGAGTGTGTACGTGCGTGTTTGTGTGTGTGTGAGTGTGTACGTGCGTTTGTTTGTGTGTGTGTGTGTGAGTGTGTGTGTGCATAGATAGGTAGACACATAGATAGACAGACAGACGAATAGAGTTCATACACACATACACATATTTATTTCTTTATTGCACACAAGGGGCTAAACATAGTGGGGACAAACAAGGACAGACAGAGGGATTAAATCGATTACCTCGACCCCAGTGCGTAACTGGTACTTCATTAATCGACCCCGAAAGGACGAAAAGCAACTAAAAATATAAAAATTGTGAAATGAGAGAAGGGAGTGAACTCTTGTAACCAGTTCTCTCCCTTGTTCCATTTCACAATTTTTATATATTGAGGTTCTTAACTCGCAAATTTCACCTTTGACCAGAAAATAGATTGAATTACTTTCTCTGTAATTTTTGTCACAACAACAAATGACGTCATGGAAACTGAACGTGCACACCAACACATACTGATAAAAAACCGATCATAACCACGTGTATACATACATACACACATACATACATATATGTGTGTGTGTGTGTATGAGTATATGTATACAGACTCACACACACAAACACGCATACACATGTATATACAAATACATATATATCGATATATTATATACATGCATGAATACATATACATACACAGACACATACATACATATATGCATGTGTCTGTGTATGTATGAGTATATGTATGTATACAGACACACACACACATATATTTATATACAAATATATATATATACAAATATATATATAGAGAGAGATATATTACATACATACTTAAATACATACATACATACATACATACATAATACATACATACATACATACATACGAATACACACATATATGCGATTGTGTACGTGTACGTATGTGTATGTGTGCGTGCATGTGTGTGTGTATGTATGTCAAATTCTTTATTTTTCGCCAAAAGTTTCGAGATGGTGTGACTCAAAGCAGTCTATACCTCGGGTGGGCTCTTGAAGAGGGGGACAAGAGACCAACAGTTGTCAGGCAGAAATGGAACACCAATAATAATAATAATAATAATAATAATAATAATAATAATAATAATAATAATAATAATAATAGTAATAATAGTAATAATAATAATAATAATAGTAATAATAGTAATAATAATAATAATAATAATAGTAATAATAATAATAATAACAGCAACAACAACAGAGACAAAATTGAAACTACAAAAAGCGATTCTCTGAAACAGAAGTCATGGATTTTGGAACAGCATTCTCATATTTGATTACGAAACTAGTAATCATTGGTACGTATTTGGGCCCCACCCCATTTACACACACACACACACACACACACACACACACACACACACACACACACACACATACGTGTACACATACCCAACATACATATATACGTACACATGCACTCGCTCGCATGTACACACACAGATACATACATGCATGTACACACACAGATATTGACACATACACAAATACACCCCCGTGCGCACGCGCAGAGTTTGAATCCTTTGATGTGTATGTGTGTGTGCATAAATGGGAAGAACACTATTTGGACAATTTGCTCTTGGATGGCCACGGCTGCACACAGACAGCACACAGCCTGATCTTTCTTGGTCTGGCCGTTGTCCATGCAACATCGATATTCCTTCATCTGTCAGGGAAAACTTGTATCCCTGCCGTAAGGCTTCATTCCCACACACGCCAGCTAAATTCAATTCGTCCTTAGTCGAAAGACACCTGTTGTTATGTCCTGCTATCATTATTATTATTGTATTGATATTTGTGTAACTTTGTCCGTTTTTTCCGTCCTTGGTTTTGTATACATTCGTTGCTTTCTTCCAAGGAATCTAATGCTCTTAGCTTAGTTTTTCCTTGGGGCTGGCCAGATTGGAGCAATCTCAAGAATAATCAGCCGAAATTGCGAGGATAATCTGGTGCTTGACTGAGGAAAGAAAATTTCGAATGACCCGTCCTTGTTTTCTTTGTATCGACTATCTGGATGTTTTGTTGTCCCTTTTTGTATCACCTAGCTCTCCGGGTGTTTTGCGGTGTAATGTCATTAATATTTATTTTTTATTTTCGCAGATGAAATAAACGAATTCATAAATTTATGTACACAGAAAGTTCAAGCATCGAAATTAGCACATATGTTTGAAGGTATGTTTATAGACACAAACATGCACACACACACACACACGGGCACATATACACACACGTCTACACACACATACTTCAGATACAAAAGCACTGCCGGTTTCATCCTTGCATTCTTGTTCTTTTATTCTGTTATTATTTTATTCGTTTCAGTCATTTGACTGCAGCCATGCTGGAGCACCGCCTTTTGTCGAGCAAATCGATCCCAGGACTCATTCTTTGGAAACCTAGTACTTATTCTATCGGTCTATTTTGCCGAACCGCTATGGTTCCGGGTTCAGTCCTACTGCATGGCTCCTTGGGCAAGTATCTTCTACTATAGCCTCAGGCCAACCAAAGCCTTGTGAGTGGTTTTGGTAGAAGGAAACTGAAAGAAGCCTGTCGTATATATGTGTGTGTGTGTGTGTGTGCGTGTGTCTGTTTGTCCCCCACTAGTATTTGACAACCCTGGTTCCAGGTTCAGTCCCATTGCGTGGCACCTTGGGCAAGTATCTTCTACTGTAGCCTCGGCCGACCAAAGCCTTGTGAGTGGATTTGGTAGACGGAAACTGAAAGAAGCCCGTCATTATATATATGTATGTGTGTGTATATGTTTGTGTGTTTGTGTTTGATAACCGATGCTGGTGTGTTTACGTCCCCGTAACATAGCGGTTCGGCAAAAGGGGCCGATAGAATAAGTACTAGGCTTCCAAAGAATATGTCCTGGGGTCGATTTGCTCGACTAAAGGTGGTGCTCCAGCATG
>NC_043024.1:10244002-10276502 GCF_006345805.1 Octopus sinensis
GTCACGCAGTGGGACTGAACCCGGAACCATGTGGTTGGTAGGCAAGCTACTTACCACACAGCCACTCCTGCGCCATCCTTTTGTCCATTCAAACGGATGTATATAATTTAATTTTTAATTTACGTGACGTGTGACTTTTTTATTTCCCACAAGGGAACAACATAGATAAGGGACAATACAATCCGATTGGGGTCAGATGGACGGATGGATATAACACAAAGATGACATTAAAAATTCACAAAAATATAAATAATTCGAATGGTAGGACAGACCTGAAGACATTACGGATGGAGTGGGAAGGCAGGTTTGATCCGGACCCCACGGGGCCCCGCCCCACCACTGATACCTAAGATACGTCCTGTGACGCATTCATGGGGTTACATTCACTCGCAACGTCCGTGTTAGGATCTTTTCGGTTTGACCGGCAGTTTTTTAAAATAATTTCTTTGTAACTAAACACTTTTAAACTTCGTATACTGAAAGAATGTGTTTAGAAAACATCTTTTTCTCTTGGCTTTATTGAGAAAATTCTATAGTTTGTAAGATATTTGTTGTTTTTTTTCTTCAATTTCTGCAATTTCAACCAATCAATGATGTCTATTGAGGTAAAAAAAAACATTCTGTGCTATATGAATATGTCCCTCGTTTAAGAAATAGATTGGGTTTATTTACATTTCTGAAGAAAAAAAGATAATGATTGTGGTAATTAAGGGTTTTTTTGTTTTGTTTCTGTTTGTTACAGGTTTAACATGGCTAATGGTTTACAGAACAGATAAATACAAGAAATTGAAATCTGAAGTAGAAAAACAAAGTAAAAAATGTAAGTAGGAGTTATCATCATCATCGTTTAACGTCTGTTTTCCCTGCTGGAGCACCACCTTTAGTCGAGCAAATCGACCCCAGGTCTTATTCTTTGTAAGCCCATTACTTATTCTATCGATCTCTTTTACCGAACCACTAAGTTACGGGGACGTAATCACACCAACATCGGTTGTCAAGCGATGTTGGGGGACAAACACAGACAGCAGCAGTCACGGTAACATCAACACCATTTTTCTCTGCTGTAAGGCTCAATTCCTAACACGCTGGCTGAATTCAATTCGTCTCCAGTCGAAAGACGCCTGTTGTGATGTCCTGTTATTATTATTATTTTTGTATTTATATTCGTGTAACATCATCTATTTTTCCGTCTTTGCTTTGTATACATTCAAAGCTTTTTTCCAAAGAATCTAATGCTCTTTGCTTAGTTTTTCCTTGGGGCTGGCCAGATTAGAGCAATCTCAAGATTAATCAGCCAAAATTGCAAGGATGATCTGGTTCTTGACTGAAGATTAAAGGCTTCGAATGACCCATCCGTGTTTTTTTGTATCGTCTATCTGGATGTTTTGCGTTCTTGTCCGATTTTGTATTTTTCTATATATATATATATATATACACACACACGTACATGTGTATATACATATATACGATGGGCTTTTTTCAGTTTCCATCTACCAAATCTACTCACAAGGCTTTGGTCAGCCCAAGGCTATAGAAGAAGACACTTGCCCAAGGTGCTACGCAGTGGGAATGAACCTGGAACCATGTGATTCGTTAGCAAGCTACTTACCACACAGCCACTCCTGCGCCTCCAGTGTATATATATATACACACACATACATGTATATATACGATGGGCTTCTTTCAGTTTCCGTCTACCAAATCCACTCGCAAGGCTTTGGTCAGCCCAAGGCTATAGAAGAAGACACTTGCCCAAGGTACTACGCAGTGGGAATGAACCTGGAACCATGTGGTTGGTAAGCAAGCTACTTACCACACAGCCACTCCTACACCAATATTATTATTTGTTTGTTGTTGTTTTTTTTCAGTGGAGAAGCAAAGAGAAGCTGGAATGGACGTAGCTGATCGAAACCAGAAGAAAAAGTTAGGTAAGTCTGGGACGAGTCCTACCGTTTTTCTTTGTGGGAGAATGAGTAAAGCAACTGCCAAAAAGTGATTTGTGATTCTGAGTTATTTGCCCTTACATTGCGAGTTCAATCCCAGCAGGTATTACCTCAACTTTTCATCAGTCCTGTTTCAATTAAACAGAATACCAATTAAGGCAACCGTATCCCTCCCTTCAAAATTTGTAGCTTTTGTGAATGCCTTAAAAATCATTATCATTAGCAAGGTCCCTAGGGAGCAGAAACATTAGTAATGTCATCAACATAACTCCTAACCCCAAAATTGCTAGACTTGAGCTAAAATTTGAAACCTTTATTATTATTACTATTATTATTATTATTATTATTATTCTATGTTTGACTTTTGCTTTATATTTGTACAAGTTGGCTCCAAGTCTCACCCAGAGACCTCAAGAGACAACAGGTTAGAAGTTCATGTTGGTGTTATGCCTAGGGTGCCATATATTTGGTTTTGTACATAGTGTTGTACTAGTGAATGTTTAACAAACCATTATTAATATTGTTATTATTATCAATATGAGTAAAATGCTTAGAGCTATTTCATCCAGCTATTTCACATTTTGAGTTCCAATTCCACTGGAATTGCCTGTCATCCTTTTGGGGTTGGTAAATTAAGTACCTGTGACACACTGGGGTCAGTGTAATTGACTAGTCCCCTCCCACCAAATTTCAGGCCTTGTGCCTATAGTAGAAAGAATTATTATTATTATTATTATTATTATTGAGTGAGAGAGCAGTGCATGCCATCAAAGTGACACTGGGGTAAAATATACAAAGCCCAGTATACCCATCATGACTACCCGTCTGATAAGGGTACACCAGGCACATGCATCACAACCATATGTGCGCGACATGGTGATCTCGTGTCAAGATAAACAGCGCTTGACCTTGCAGGTGGGGCCCAGTTAGAATTTTCTTCTGGTTGAGTAACCCATCCCGCTTAAAAGGTCCCTGTTTAAGGATGTTGAAAGAACCACCCATGTTTCCAGAGGTGAATTATTCAAACCTCTAAGAATTCCTCTCAACACATGGCTATGATGCTCCCCCACTACTTCTGCTCATGATCAGAGATGCACATATCGTCAGCCACTAAGGGACATGCTCAACTGGTTAAGGTCAAACAACTGACAAACAAATCTGTGGTATTGAGCAGAATATTTGCTGTAGCCCATCTTTTATACCAAGACAAAACAATGTACATGATAACACTTCCAATCAGTTAAGATCAGAAGCCACGAGAGCCACTGCCTGGTACTGCATCAGGGTATTGAGCCACTGCCTGGTACTACATCAGGGCATTTATTATCATTATTATTATTAGTAGTAGTAGTAGTATGTATAAGGATAAGTTGGAACAATTATTAAAATCTCTTGAGATTCATTTGACTTTCTTGGGAAAGTTATCGTCTCGATTGATCTGCATGGTGTAAAACGTGTCATGATGCTTCAAAACGATTTTGAGTTGAAGAAACGGAACCATAAAAGAATTGTCTCCTGCACTCAACAGACCATATTTGTCCAGTCTCCCACTCACACTCTTCCTCATAATCTGTTTCTTCCTTTCTCTCTCAGAACGCCAAGAAGAGAAACTGAAAAACAACAGTCGAGATTTATCATTGGTGAGTCTATTGATTACTTTATAAATACATATATATAAAAATATATATATATATATATATATATATATATATATATGTATATATATATATACATATATATATATACATATATACATATATATACATACATATATATATGACTGAAGAAGGGGAATTTTCCTTGTTTTGTATGTTCTGTACTCTATTTTTTCATTGTTTAAGAAAAATGTCCATTTCCTTGGTTTTGTGTTTATGTTTTCGTTTCTCATTGTGTTCGACGTCCTTTTGATGTCCTGTACCCATATATGCGTGTATATATACACGTAGAGGTAGGTACGTACATGTATGTATGTATATATGCATATGTTTTATTTCATTTATTAATTTATTATATATAAATACATATATATACAATTGCAGTGTGGAAGGTGTTTATAAGCCATTTAAGAAACACAAAAAACGTTAAATTCACTTTAACATTTAAGTTTAATTTGTCAAAATATTTTCGTCGCTTTGAGACCACGATGACCTGTTCACTGACAAAATTCGACAAATTAAATTTAAATGTTGAAGTGAATCGAACAGTTTTTGTGTGTTTCTTAAATGGCCTATAAACACCTTCCACCAGGCTGCAATTGCTTTCGTTCCAGCACACGATCTCAGATCAGGTCACTTGCTATGCAAGTACATCTCCGTAATATATATATTGTGTTGTCTGGAAAGTTTGTGCTGATTTATAGTAGCTTACCTTTCGACTTAGTTTAGAACATGTTTGAGTCCATAAAATAGGATTTGACTACACCTCCATTTAGAGAAAAGTGGAAGAAGGTTTATGTTTCTATAACCTGTGTTAATTCTGTAACCTTTTAAAATGGAAGACAAGAAAGTTCATTTTCGGCACTTGATGCTTTTCTTTTTTCCATAAAGGGAAAAATGTCTCACAACCAACCAAAGAAATATGCGCAGTTTGCGGTGATGTTTCTTTATCCGAAAGAACTGTACGGAAGTGGTTCGCAAGGTTCCGAGCTGGAGATTGTAGCCATATTGATAAAGAGCGATCAGGCAGACCATCCACTACAGATGATGACCAAATCAAGTCATTAATTGAGAATAACCCAAGAATTGGCAGAAAGCCTCAGCCTATCAAAATCCGTCATTCATAAGCACCTGGTAAAGCTTGGGTACACAAATCACTACGATGTTTGGGTACCACATGAGTTGAGTGAGAAGAACCTTTTGGATCGCATTTCCATCTGTGATTTGCTTTATAAATGGAATGAAAACAGATACACAAACACACACATACATATATACAATGGGCTTCTTTCAGTTTCCATCTACCAAATCCACTCACAAGGCTTTGGTTGGCCCGAGGCTATAGTAGAAGACATTGCCCAAGGTGCCATGCAGTGGGACTGAACCCAGAACCATGTGGTTTGTAAGCAAGCTACTTAGCACACAGCCATCTTGATAAACATTACAAAAATTTTGCTGTAAAATTCCAGTGAAATAATCCCAGTAGAAAGAACTGACTTATCCAAATTTCCAGAAAAGCACCCAAATTTCTATTTATTTATTTGTTTATTTATTACAGGTTAAAATGAAATCCATGTTTGCAATTGGTTTTGCTTTCACTGCACTTCTGAGTATGTTCAATTCCATGTAAGTATTTTGGATATTTCTGTCTATTTGTGGCCTACGCCAAGGGTGTAACCCAGCCACTTATGCGTGCCCTTCCTTCATTAGACACTAAACTCTGCTTGCGAAGACTTGTTGAGGCAAGTGAAATCGAAATCGAATTCAATGACTGGCATCTGTGCTAGTTGAGCGCTAAGAGTACCATACAAGTGAGATCGGGGCCAGAGCAACAAGCTGGCCTCCGAGCCGATTGCATGTAAAGAACACCATTCGAGCAAGGTTGTTGCCAGTGCCGCTGGACTGGCTCCTGTGCAGGTCGCACATAAAAAGCACCATTTGTGCGTGGCCGTTGCCAGTACTGCCTGACTGGCTTTCATGCCGGTGGCACGTAAAAGCACCCACTACATTCTTGGCGTGGTTGGTGTTAGGAATGGCATCCAGCTGTAGAAACTCTGCCAGATCAGATTGGAGTCTGGTGCAGCCATCTGGTTTGCCAGCCCTCAGTCAAATCATCCAACCCATGCTAGCATGGAAAGCAGACGTTAAATGATGATGATGATGTGGAGGGATCCTAACTGCCCCCCACGTGACCAAAAGTGTACTGACACATCAATAAAATAAAATAACTGTGTGAACTATCGGCAGTTGACAGCGTTGATCGTTCATATTGGATTATTGTGTTAGCTTAATATCATACTTACGTTTGGTGTAGTACAGAGTATTTTCTGCGTAAACATATTAATTCTGCTAATGGTTATTCTAGATAAACATATCCAAATATTTATTTCTTCGCCCTTGTGCACACCCCAACATCATCATGACATTATTGGCGATGAGATAAGACAGAACATATATATATATTATAATATTAGGGAGTATAGCTCCAAACTTACAGGGAAAAATTCAATTTAATATTAGATCAAATTTCTCAATATAATATATATAAATTAGAGAAAAACCACTATTATGCAATTCAAACAATGATAGACATGAACCAAATCATAAATAAAAAATAAAATATATTTTTATAAAACATATAACTAGATCGCAAAAAGTACAAAAATGAATAAACAATATATAAAAAGTAAAAAGATTATGTACGTTTCATGGCTATAATTTAAATTCGAATTACAATTGAATTTGAATTTAATCGAAAAACAATTCAAATTAAAATTATAGTCACTCCTCAGGTCAACAATAATAACAATGTTTAAAGGGTTAATAATGTTACGACTGTTCATTTGTTCATGGCTGTTAATTTTTATTGTTTTTTTTTCTTTTCTTGTCTTTTCTTTTTATTCTTACCCAATGAAAACAATCTAGTTTCGATGGCCGAGTGGTTGCTAAGTTACCATTTACTCCAATTTCACTGATGCAAGGTCTTTCACATCGAAATCTAGCCGGAGACGATTACACTCATTGCTCGTTATCTTCCTCTACATTCTATGTACAATGTCTATACGCCAGGTAAGAACTCTTTCATCTTCACACATTTGCCATCATCATCATCATCATTTATTAGCGATTGAGGGAACTGCCCCACGCTAGCGGTTGAGGGAACCTGTGGAAGAGGTAGACCCAGGAAGACCTCGGAGGAGGTGGTGAAGCATGACCTTTGAACATTGGGCCTCACCGAGGCAATGACCAGGACCTTTGGAACTATGCTGTGCTTGAGAAGACTCGGCAAGCTCAAGTGAGACCATAACCTCGTGGCCTATGCCAGGGGTGTAACCAGCCCACTTGTGCATACCTTTCCTTCATTGGACACTAAACTCTGCTTGTGAAGACCTGTTGAGGCAAGTGAAATCGAAATCAGATTCGATGACTGACATCCGTGCTAGTGGAGCGCTAAGATTACCATACGAGTGTGATTGTTGACAGAGCAACAAGCTGGCCTCCAAGCCAATGGCACATTAAAAAACACTATTTGAGCGTGATCGTTACCTGTGTTGCCTTACTGATACTTATGCTGGTGGCACGTGAAAAAACATTTTAGCAAGGACATTGCCAGTGCCGCTGGACTGGCTCCTGTGCAGGTGGCACATAAAAGGCACCATTTGAGCGTGGCCATTGCCAGTACCGCCCGACTGGCCCTCGTGCCGGTGGCATGTAAAAGCACCCACTACATTCTTGGCGTGGTTGGTGTTAGGAATGGCATCCAGCTGTAGAAACTCTGCCAGATCAGATTGGAGTCTGGTGCAGCCATCTGGTTTGCCAGCCCTCAGTCAAATCATCCAACCCATGCTAGCATGGAAAGCAGACGTTAAATGATGATGATGATGTGGAGGGATCCTAACTGCCCCCCACGTGACCAAAAGTGTACTGACACATCAATAAAATAAAATAACTGTGTGAACTATCGGCAGTTGACAGCGTTGATCGTTCATATTGGATTATTGTGTTAGCTTAATATCATACTTACGTTTGGTGTAGTACAGAGTATTTTCTGCGTAAACATATTAATTCTGCTAATGGTTATTCTAGATAAACATATCCAAATATTTATTTCTTCGCCCTTGTGCACACCCCAACATCATCATGACATTATTGGCGATGAGATAAGACAGAACATATATATATATTATAATATTAGGGAGTATAGCTCCAAACTTACAGGGAAAAATTCAATTTAATATTAGATCAAATTTCTCAATATAATATATATAAATTAGAGAAAAACCACTATTATGCAATTCAAACAATGATAGACATGAACCAAATCATAAATAAAAAATAAAATATATTTTTATAAAACATATAACTAGATCGCAAAAAGTACAAAAATGAATAAACAATATATAAAAAGTAAAAGATTATGTACGTTTCATGGCTATAATTTAAATTCGAATTACAATTGAATTGAATTTAATCGAAAAACAATTCAATTAAAATTATAGTCACTCCTCAGGTCAACAATAATAACAATGTTTAAAGGGTTAATAATGTTACGACTGTTCATTTGTTCATGGCTGTTAATTTTTATTGTTTTTTTTTCTTTTCTTGTCTTTTCTTTTTATTCTTACCCAATGAAAACAATCTAGTTTCGATGGCCGAGTGGTTGCTAAGTTACCATTTACTCCAATTTCACTGATGCAAGGTCTTTCACATCGAAATCTAGCCGGAGACGATTACACTCATTGCTCGTTTATCTTCCTCTACATTCTATGTACAATGTCTATACGCCAGGTAAGAACTCTTTCATCTTCACACATTTGCCATCATCATCATCATCATTTATTAGCGATTGAGGGAACTGCCCCACGCTAGCGGTTGAGGGAACCTGTGGAAGAGGTAGACCCAGGAAGACCTCGGAGGAGGTGGTGAAGCATGACCTTTGAACATTGGGCCTCACCGAGGCAATGACCAGGACCTTTGGAACTATGCTGTGCTTGAGAAGACTCGGCAAGCTCAAGTGAGACCATAACCTCGTGGCCTATGCCAGGGGTGTAACCAGCCCACTTGTGCATACCTTTCCTTCATTGGACACTAAACTCTGCTTGTGAAGACCTGTTGAGGCAAGTGAAATCGAAATCAGATTCGATGACTGACATCCGTGCTAGTGGAGCGCTAAGATTACCATACGAGTGTGATTGTTGACAGAGCAACAAGCTGGCCTCCAAGCCAATGGCACATTAAAAAACACTATTTGAGCGTGATCGTTACCTGTGTTGCCTTACTGATACTTATGCTGGTGGCACGTGAAAAAACATTTTAGCAAGGACATTGCCAGTGCCGCTGGACTGGCTCCTGTGCAGGTGGCACATAAAAGGCACCATTTGAGCGTGGCCATTGCCAGTACCGCCCGACTGGCCCTCGTGCCGGTGGCATGTAAAAGCACCCACTACACTCTCAGAGTGGTTGGCGTTAGGAAGGCCATCCAGCTGTAGAAACTCTGCCAGATCAGATTGGAGTCTGGTGCAGCCATCTGGTTCGCCAGCCCTCAGTCAAATCGTCCAACCCATGCTAGCATGGCAAGCAGACGTTAAACGATGATGATCATCATCATCATTTATAATCCACTTTTCCATGCTTGCCTGAGTCAGACAGTTTTATTTGAGTCATGTTTTCTACAGCCAGATGCCCCATCTGTGGTCAGCCCTTGCCTGTTTCCGATCTCAGTTTATATTTCCCTATACCCAGACATGTTTTTGCAGAGCATTGGAAGTGAATGACACTGTTTATATGACAGAGACACTTGTTTACAAATACCATTGTCATGTCAAGACACAAACATACTCATACACATTTGAAATCTGGGATCTTTACCTTTTGACCGACAGATTAAAAAATAATTCCTTGTAACTAAACACTTTCAAACTTCAGACACTGGTCGAAAGTGTCATATAAAATATCTTTTACTCTTAGCATTTTTGAGAAAAACTTATATTTACTTAGTTATTTCACCTTAAAGTTCTCGTATTTTGGTAATTTCAACCAATCAATGACGTGTATTCAGCTGAATAAAATACACACACACGCACACATATAGACAACAGGCTTCTTTCAGTTTCTGTCTACCAAATCCAAACAAGGCATTGGTCGGCCCGAGGCTACAGTAGAAGACACATGCCTAAGGTGCCACGCAGTGGAACTGAACCCGGAACCATGTGATTGGGAAGCAAGCTTCTTACCATAACCCACTCCTGCAGTTACGTTAGCACCCATTTCACTGTTCGTTTTCATGCCACAAGGCGTCCCTGAGCATTTACCCCCTTCCCTTCACCACCACCATTTTCTATGTATTTTTTTTTCTTTTTGTTGTTACTTTTTGTTTCATTTTAATATTCGTTGTTATTTCTAATTACTGTTGTTAATTACAGAACATCCAAAAGCTACTTGGTTTGGCCCCTTCAAGAGTTGCTAACAAACAAGGAGTCGGATTCTTCTCACCCCCACCTCAATTTGTTAAATGATAAACTTGTAAAAATATTAAAAAATATATTAAAAATAAATACTTCATAAATAAACAAAATCTCACATTAACGAGTTTTTGCTTTTGTTGGGGTTTTTGTTTCAATTTTTGTTTTTTAACCACAGGTCAATTGTGGTTAAGCAGACCTTTGATGACGGGTGATCAAAGGTGATCCTGTTGTTTGCAAGATTGATGTGTTGGTCATTTAGATTATACTTAATCTTTGAAAAATAGAGAGAAAGTAGGAGGAGGATTTGGGTTAAGAGATAATCCTAATCCTCAATTTATGTCATGTAATCTATTTATCTATCGCTAGCAACAGACACAGTGTTGTGGAAGGATTCCGACCATCTCCACATGATTAAAAGTCATTTGACTGTGGCCATGCTGGAGCACCGCCTTTAGTCGAGCAAATCGACCTCAGGACTTATTCTTTGTAAGCCTAGTACTTATTCTATCGGTCTTTTTTTGCCGAACTGTTAAGTTACGGGGACATAAACACACCAGCATCGGTTGTCAAGCGATGTTGGGAGGACAAACATATACACACACACATACATACATATACTCTTTTACTTGTTTCAGTCATTTGACTACGGCCATGCTGGAGCACCGCCTTTAGTCGAGCAAATCGGCCCCGGGACTTATTCTTTGTAAGCTCAGTACTTATTCTATGGGTCTCTTTTGCTGAACCGCTAAGTGATGGGGACGTAAACACACCAGCATCAGTTGTCAAGCAATGCTAGGGGGACAAACAGACACACACACACATACATATATACGACAGGCTTCTTTCGGTTTCTGTCTACCAAATCCACTCACAAGGCTTTGATCAGCCCGAGGCTATAGTAGAAGACACTTGCCCAAGGTGCCATGCAGTGGGACTGAACCCGGAACCATGTGGTTGGTAAGCAAGCTACTTACCACACAGCCACACCTCAACATTAAGAATCTTTTTTTTTGTAAAAAACCAAAGTAAAAATCGTTTTAACATGGAAGGCTTATTGGCCTCCGTGGCACACTTGCAACAGCAGGAATAACAACAACTACAACAGTTACTGGAATTAATGTTTAAGTCTGAAAATACATCAGGTTTGTTCTTGCCAGACAGCATAACAAACTCAATTGAAGAATTCAGTTATAATCCAGAAGGCTTTACTTTCTCTACATATTTTTGAAGATCCAAAGAAAGCTGAGAGAATGGTGTAATTATTAAACAAATAAGATTCAGATAGCGCTTTTTACGTGCGAAATTGAACCTGGCACGTAAAAAACACCATCCGAATCGTGGCCGATGCCAGTGCCGCCTCGACTGGCTTCCGTGCCTGAGGCACGTAAAATGCACCAATCCGATCGTGGCCGGTGTCAGCCTCACCCAGCACCTGTGACGGTGGCACGTAAAGACAACCCGCTACACTCACAGAGTGGTTGGCATTAGGAAGGGCATCCAGCTGTAGAAACACTGCCAGATCAGACTGGAGCCTGGCGCAGCCTTCTGGCTTCCCAGATCCCCAGTCGAACCGTCCAACCCATGCTAGTATGATGATGATGAAAGAATGATATTCCTGGTAAAAAGAAAAAATATCGAACATAAAAGACATAACCAACTTTAAAAAAACAGTCATGAGAAGTGGAATCCCCATGGAAGTATTGTACGACACGTTTGAGGTACCAACAGCCAAACAATTTGAAACTACATTGGAATTGAATCCTAAGTATAAGAGATATTAAAGCTCTGAGCGGAGTTTAATTCTCAAAAGGGAAGAAGTTAGAAGAGACTAATTCTAAAAAGGGGAGATGTGGAAGGATTCCGACCACCCTCGTCACTAAAAGTGGACTGACACATTTCTATAAAACAAATGTGAGCAATCAACAGGGAGCAGTTCACTGTGAGCCATTGAATGGGAGTGTTGAGTCTTGTAATAGTAATTGTATTGCGGCAAGCTGGCAGAAACGTTAGCACGCCGGGTAAAATGCTTAGCAGTATTTCGTCTGCCGTCATGTTCTGAGTTCAAATTCTGCCTTTCATCCTTTCGGGGTCAATAAATTAAGTACCAGTTACACACTGGGGTTGATGTAATCGACTTAATTCGTTTGTCTGTCCCCTCTATGTTTAGCCCCTTGTGGGTAGTAAAGAACTGAATAAACTAAATAAATTCATCAGAACAATCTGTGTTTTATTTCAATATAAAAATAGTTTTTGTTTTCCAAAATATGACATTTTTTTTTCAAGAAAGCAACATGGTATTGGTGATTGTTTGTGTGTGAGAGTGCCAATGTATATGTGTGTGTATATATACATGCATATATGAGCATCTTTGTGAGTATATGAGTGTATATGCTTATGTGTATTGGTGCATGTGAAAGTGTTTGTGTGTATATATACGTAAACACACGTGTATACATATATATATATATATAATTTAGAAAAAAAACACCTTTTATCAATTCAATAATGAAAAATTAAATTATACCATTTAGAAAAATTACATATTCTAGAAAGATTAAATATAATTTTTCTAAATGGTATTTAATTTTTCATTAGTGAATTGTTAAAAGGTGGGTTTTTTTCTAATTTATATATTATATTTTGTGAAATTTGATTTAGTATTTCTAAATTGAATTTTTCCCTGTAAGTTTGGAATATTCCCTCATATTATTATTATTTGATATATATATATATATGTATATATATATACATACACATGTCTGTATTTGTGAATGTTAGTATGTGCTCACTGAACATGTATATGTATACAGGTGTGTGTATATAAGTCTGTGTGTATGTCTGCATGTGCTTGTTGAGTTTATCTATTTGTATGGGGTTTATGTATATACATGTATACAAAACAGAAAGGAATTTTTTTTTTATACAAGTCCTGTTTTTTGGTATGGAACAGTCCATTATGCAGTGGAAGATCTCATTACTTTTGTTCAGGAATTCCATTCATGAAAAAATTTCACTTTTGCAATTAGTGGGAAGGCGAATAATTTGGGCAGAACCAGATTTTTTTCTACAAGTACGGGGCCCATCCAATGTACATCTGGCACAAGAGTTTTTCATTTGTTGCCTCATGAATTAAATAGTTGACCTGACCCTCAACAGATAAGGGCAGGCCCCTTGGTTTGGTTTTTGATGCGTGGATTCCTCTCATGCGATGCTCAATCATCTGGACATGGGTCATTGCTTGCTCGTTGGTAATCTCACCAGAACTGACTTGATGTGATCTTTGGCCCTTAGTCAGTTTCTGCCACTCCACAAGAGGGTCATAAATAAATGGTTTTAGGACACTCATCAGAGGGTCCATTTGGTTCCGTAGTACTTTAAGGGTCACTTCACACGCCTGTCGGAAAATGCCTTCATATCCCATTGGTCCCATAGCTTTGACCATGTTGTTGGTCAAGCGGAACGGTACGCGCTCAGGCCACTCGAACGTCTCCCCTTTATTGAAGAGACAATTGAAATCGACATGGAGGCAGTCACCGGTTGTGGAGTCCATCAGTATGTTCTCGCCGTGTCTGTCCCCAAGTCCGAGGATATATCCGACCATGTCCATCACAGCAGAGGTTCGGGCGTATGCCAGTCTGGAATTGTACCAAGCTGTCGGGTCCGGAAATGTCCGCAGGAACCATTCGTAGAACACACTAGGGTGAAGATGAAGGAGCATTTTGAACAGTTCTAGTTTCCTATCAAGCGGGGCCTGAAGAGCTGGGATGTGATTCTTCAACTCCCGGTTACTGATTTGTAACCCCTTTTCGCGGTACAATTTGCGTAATATATACTGCAGACCACTCGTGTTGTTCACCCATTCTATGATGCCACATTCTTCATTCAGTGGAATCACGGTGTATGTGCGTATATGAAGCTGCCGCTTTCTGGCCTCGGGGTCTTTGCGTAGGAACTTGTTGACAATCGTAGTGAACTCCATCAAACGACAGTCCTTTCTCAAATCGTCCTTTGGTTTACACATCATTACATACAGGTGACCATCGCTACCCTTTATCGTTATCTTTTTGGGTTTCTGTAACGAAGGTAAGATCTCAATTGTATCTTCAAAACTGCTGATATAAACGGTGTCGCCCGGGAAAGGATCGTGGTCGACTTTGTTATCAGTTTTCGTCATGGGCAATGTAACCGTCATCGAAGATTGCAAGGGGACGATTATGTTGCTGAAATTATGGTCGTCAAGGAGACGTTTAAGTGACTTGAAGTGCTGGGACAAACTCAAAGGCTGAGTGTCTGGGCAGTGGCGCTCAGACAATTCCAGCAGACGTTCTGTAAGTTTATTGGCATCAAGTAAAAATTTGCCGAGTTCTTCCTTCATCAGTTTCGCTTGGTTGAATATCTCTTGGCATCTCTTTACCCGTTTTGGATATGACGATTTCGAGACAGCCATCAGCATCCAAACAGCTTGAGCAGGGAACGTGTACAGCAGTTTTGCAATTATTTTCACCAGGTGACGAAACACGTCCGAGTTTGCATGACAGATGCGAGAGATGAGCTGTGAAAAAGCCGTGAAGAGTTGGTACGGCGCCAGTTTGCGACTTAGCTGTTCGATCACTTTGTTCAAATTCTGCAGAATGGTTTTCTGAGACTGCAGTTTTTGCATGTGCGATGCTTGATTCGACGTCTGGTCACGGAGCTCTGACTGAACGACAGTGGAACCATAATCCAGCCACAGACTAAGGAGCCTTGGAAGCGATTGGTAAATGTATTGGTTTCCGTACTGCAGTGATGTCCCGTAATTCTTCACAACAAATATATTGAACTCTCCTTGCTTCACTGAGTTTTCGTTGTCATCTATCAAGTTGTTCTTCATCTTGTCGTAGTATTTAGCAAGGAAGAAGTAGCCATCTTCCCATTCCGAACACGAGTCCGTGACATCACGGTACTGCTTCAAAACGGTGTTGCTATCCGTGTTGGAAGTCTCATCGCAGTAATGCGTGTACAACAACTGCGCCTGAGCATAGGTGAACAGTTTTTTTTTGGCGCTCTTTGACATGTCCCTTTTCAGTTGATTCAGATTAGGGAAGTGCTCAGCCATGCCCTTCTCGAGGCAGGAGAGCGCTTGATCATTCTGACCCTTTTCCCAGAACCATTTGGCTTTCTCCAGGCAATATTCCGGCAGATTGGAGGAAGCTGCTTGAATGAGGGAGCCGTATGCCGTTTGGAGGTAACCGGCTTCGCGGGCAGCCGTCGCCGTATCAAGGAGCCATTTCCCTATCTGCGGGGAACAATTGGAACAGCTTTCCAGTGTGATGAGAGTACGTCGTAAAGTGAGTACAGGTTCCTGAATGCGAAAAGGAGACTGCATCAGCTTCGAACGTGCATCCCACTGCAATAGAAGCTCGTCAAGACTCACAGAATCAGATGAAATTTGTTGCTTGCTTTTGCTCCATTTGAGCTGAGTCTTGGAGTCGAATATAATTTTTTTCGCCTGCTCAATCTCATTGAGCATATGTAGTCGTACAATGTTTTCATAACCACGAAGATATGAGAAGCTTTCCATGCTAGCTGCCGATAAGGGCCCCATTATTTCTATACGTGCGCTATTCAAATGCTTCTGATAGCTCTCTTCCTGTCGGTCCTTGATGGCCAAAAGAATTTTCCCCAAGCTCACGACCCAGTCGTTGCTTTCCTTCTCCAACTTCACATAAGATTCCAGTTTGGTCCAATCTCCGAGTTTCGACGTGGCCTCAATACGATAGGTGTTCAGTTGTGTGCTCCATGAAGGATGGTTAGCAATGACGCCGTCAGCATGAAGGAGGGCCTTGTTCAGCTGACCCAATTCCATCAAACTCCGCAGCCAACCATGATGATGAGAGATCTCTTCAGGCTCTAACTGCACAGCTCTTTCGTAACAAGCCTCCGCATCCTGGTACTGGCCAATGCTTTGGTGGGCCAAAATCTGTTGCACAAGGGTCGGCTGTGCTTGCCGAATGGCTGCAACCCCTGCTACACCATCATGTTCGTCTAACGCAACATAGATGCGTTGCAACAGATCGAGGTGTTGTTGGATATTGCAATCGTTGTTTCTGATGAAATGTTCAAAGTGCATCAATGCACGTGTGAATGCATTGCAGTTGAAGCAAGCTTCTGCAAGGACGTCTTGCGGGATGTGATTCAGGAATGCGTTTACTGTTCTGTAACTGGAGTCTTTGAGATACACCGGTTCCTTAGACACAGGCATTTCGGCTACCTTAAGCTGTGCCCGGTTTGTCCTCCATTTCAATAAATAATCAAGAACAGAGAAAATGGTTTGGGCACACATGTGGCGCATATCAGTCACACTACCCTGTCGAGTATCCGACTTCCTTATCTGGTGTAACACTTCCATGATCTCATTGTGGATGTCTTGGATGTCCCCTTCGGTGCCATCTAGCAAGACTTGGGTGACGACATGTGGCAGTATATATAAAGCGATTGAAGGATCGTACCGTGTTATAGGACTGCATACTTGAAACACACGTAAGGGGTGGTTCTGTTGGACCCTAGAAGACAAATAAGTGGTCCAGATACATATCCATTCCTTGTACTTGCTGCCCTTCATGCTGCCATAAATCGGTTTCTGAAGATGATCCCAGCTGAAAGACGATGATGAAATATACTTGGAATTAAGCAGAGGTTGTAATATTTCTTGGACATGCTCCGGAAAACGATTCCAAAGTCTCCGTTCGGAACCATGTTCGTTATTTTCTTCGGGTTTGTCGCTTATTCTATAAATCTGCAAAAGATCCTGCAGCGCTAGAGATGCACAATCCTGCACCCGAGTTTCAGTAGCTGCAAGGAAAGCACGGATTATTTCATTTATAATTCCAATAGCAAAATTATCGTCTTCAGTACTTGCTTGGAATTTGGCCATTTCTTCTTTTGGATTATTCGATGTCAACTCGAGGCGTCCGGGATCGATAGCGCCGATCTCTCCAAGACAATCTCCAATCAGACATCGAACCCTGTGATCCGGAACCTTGCAAATGGATAAAAGCACGGAGATCAGCTGCGATACTATCGGATCCGCAGTTTCGTTGTCAAGCATGTACTGATGCAGCTGTCTTTGACTGCTATGAAGCAAATTCCTCAAATTTGACAAGGCATGGATTTGGACATCCAAGCTTTCGTGTGTCACACCACGTAACGTATGAGTGATCTTTGTTCTTAAATCCGATTGGCTGGAGAGGCTACTGGAGTATTGCTTCAAAACGTAATTCACATTGGACAGTTCTGGAATGTCGGGTAAAAAATATATTTCTTGGAAGTGACCACACAAAGCATCTTTGTTCTCAATGATGAGGTAGTTGAAGATCTCAGCACACTGTGCAGGAAGCTGCTGAATCAACGGTAAAAGAGTGGCAGATATCGGTGACAACATGTCACCCAGAGCTGGCAATTCCACGCTTCGGATGAATGAGTTCCACGCTTGACAAGCAATTGCCAGGAAATCTTTCTCATCAAATCGTAGACTAATTCGGAGAGTATTCATAATTTTGTATCTCACAAACGTGATGTGTTTTGCTCCCATTAGCTGGATGATGGAATTTAAACTATCCAACGTGAGCTTTTTCTCTTCAATTGGAATGCTAGAAATCAATAATTGAGAATCGAAGAAAGCCAAAATTCCAAGTAATCGAGGCTGGAGATAGTTGGCCATATCTTCTGTCGTGGTTATCTGTCCAGGATAGAAATCATCGTAGGAGCAGAGACGCTGTAAACCTTTGAAGACTTCGGCGTAATTAGTACTCAAGTAGAGCAAGAGTTCGTTATGGACTCGTTGGAAGTCAATACGAAGCAGGTAAGTTAGTTCAATTTCAGTCTCGGCAAAATGGAACTGGAGGGCTTTTGCAATTTCCTGTTCGTTGTGATGTCGAATCAGATAAGAAAAAATGTATTTCGTGGAAGAAATTAGAAGCTTCTTGCGACTTGGCACTTGTAAAAGAGTAGCAAGAAGCTTTATTAGAGATGATGCCGTCTGGGAAGCCATGGCAACCAATTGGGGAAGTAGGAATCGCTCGGTGCTATGTATGAAGGTTCTGATATCCACGTAATCAAACACATTGCTGACCTCTTTCAGTTTCTGTTCAGCTGTTTTGCCAATGTTTAATTTACAGGATTCATCCATTGTCTTGACCAGGAACATACAGACGGGTTGTTGGTAATTCATAAATATATTAAAGGGTTTCTCTCCTGCTTTTTTGGCTCTTGAAATGCCCTGAAGTTGCATGTAGGCCACAGCGCTGGAAACAGGAACATCAGAAACTATGTTTTCCAAAAGGAACAGAGTGACGTCCAACAGAAGAGGTCCACTTGAATATTTACCAAGCAGACCAACGGTCATCAGGATCGATTTCTGTAGCTTCACACTTTTCGTGTCTTTTAAATGTGCCAAAGAATTCTTCAGTTTCTCAAAGACAATATTTGCAACATCAAGACCAGAGACTTTGAGCAGATTCCAACAGCAGTTGCTGAACAAAATGCAAATATCGTAATCAGGATCGTTAATTAATTGCAGTGAGTAATTTAGCAAATTAAGAGCCCACTGTTCAGTGAGTTTTATCTCTACGTGGTTATAGACACGAAGCAGGCTGCGTGCCAGGGCCCTCCGATATGTTGCATCATTCATGTCTCTGTTACCAGAAAAACAAAGAAACATCTCCTGTATGATCGGTAACTTGGTCTGACTGACCAACTTCTTATGATTTGTCTTAGCATCGTCACACTGCTTGCATTTCAACTTGAAAAGTTCAAAGATGTTCACTTCACCCCCGTTCGAATCAAACGAATTACTCTGGCATATTTCAGTCTCTCCCGACAGAACGCAAACAAGTTCACCAAACACCGATGCCAAACTGTTGTCCACAGTGGAATTCTTCATGTTAAATAATGGCAAGAGCAACTCTGTCACGAGGTAAGCAAAGTTGTCTCCAAGAGTATGTAATAACACAACAGAGGAGCGAATTCCCTGCAGAATCAATGGAAGGCTTAAATTATTGGCTAAAACTGATTTGTAGACGTGACAACGCCACTGACCAGCGATATATTTGGGGATCCAGCACAAAACTTCCATACAGATTTGACATGTGAGGTCATCTAAGAGAGGAGACAATTGGCCACTTATTTCCAACATCGGTTTGAGGTCAGCTGAATGTAGATCAAGCCAAGAAGCATTGTTGGCAAGCCATGGTAAAGAAAGTAGCACAACAAACTCACTTACCAATTCCGGCACTGCGGCGCTGAAATCGTTCACAATCAACAAAGCAGCAACAGATTTTGCCACAACCGGAAGACTGCAATTCAAAAGTTCCTTGGCCTTAGATTCATCAACGTTCTGAAGACTTGTACAAAGAGAAAACAAATTCTTCCATAGATAAGAGATTTCTGTTAATTCGTCTTTAGAGAGCCATTCGGTGAATTTCTGGTCAGTACTGTAAACTTTTGGTTGACCGTCCTTAGTATTCTTCTGTGAAGGATTGTCTTTGAAAGAATGGAACAACACTACGGATACTTCCACAATAACCTGTACGCCAGTTAACATACATAACACCCCGTTGCTGTCATTGTACGACTTGCTTTTAAACGTTTCTAACTTTCGCTTAATTTCCGTGAATAGTTTCGATTTATCTTCTGGAGTTATTTTTTTTCTGCTATTGTTGCTGGTTTTGCTTTTTAAATGAGGGAGATATGGCAGTTTAGCTTTTTTGGGCGGATGTTCTTCAGTTTCCTTAGACAAATCATTCTCATTGAGACAGGAGGATTCCATTTCCCAAGACACCAACAGACATAAGTTCTGCACCAGAAACTCTTTGTTGTAAACCCTGCCAACCAAATGACACAGCTTCTCCTTTAAAACATTAATAACTGGGCTGTAAACTGAATCAAATATATTCTGAATTTGCTTTAACTTGATCAAAATATGGTTGAGAAATGAGCTGACGGCACTACACATGTCGGCAGATGGTTCTTGCTGCAACTTCTGAAGCCAGCCATAAAGACTCATAAATTCTATAAACTTGTTCAACATGAGGTCCAAATTAGCTATGTCTAAATGATTACCAATACCAGAAGAATCAGCTTTGAGGAGAGCATTCAGGGTCTTAACATAGGCTGTCTCCATTTGAGACAATTCTTTTGATGTTAGTTCTGCCTGGTCTCCATACATCATCGGTGGAATCGCTACCAGAACAGCTACGAGATACTCAAGCAGCTCAAATTCCGGCACGCCATGAAGAAGCAGTAACTGTTCAATAACTTGTAACGAAGCAGCTTTCAATGGGACGTCTCCGAATTCGACCTGGGCCAAAAGACTGGGACACAAAACAGACAGTAGTCGAGTATTCCACCCGCCGTTGAAGTATCGAACCTGTTGCGAGAACACCAACGTCAAATTGCTTTGCAGGATCTCACACGACTCGCAACCCAGTTTGATAACAGCTTGGCGTATTTCTGTGTTCTGTTCAGACGGAGGTAGGAAATTAGAAATCAGACGTAAATCTACGTTAAAAAGATTCAAAACAATCGATCTGTTTTCATCGATAGATTCCAATCCAGAAGACTGAGTGACTGCGAGTTCACTAAGACAACAGGCCAGTTTTTCAAGGATTTTATGATACAGGTAAGGTTCGTTTATCTTCAAACTATTAAGAAACTGGACGATCAAGGCAACGCATTTCGGGTGGAGCTGGTGGCAGCCGGGGTGAGTGAAGAGGCTGAGAAGCTGCGATGTGAACCAGTACATAAATGCTTCGCATTCGTCGGGTGAGTCCTGGCTGGGTTGCTGGTTCTTGGTGAATTTAAACTCGTCTAAGATGTCCGAGGTAATTTTCAGCAAGAAGTGACACATAGATGCTGTGGGGCCAGCGAGTTTTTTGGCCACCGAGTCGAGGTCATAGAGAGACTGACCAATGTGTAACATGGCATATGTCAATTGACTCGTGTCGCTGGTCGTCTTGTATTTCTTGAGTAATTCTAGCAACAGATTGAAATCCATTGTCGATGCCATCACAATTAGAATGAAAAATATGACACTTTCCGTTGAGTGTGTACGAATTAATTATTATATCACTTTCTCAAAAGACTACAGAGAAGAATTAATCAAGAACTGTTCATTTTTACTCCATCGATAATTAAAAAACAATCAATTTAAAGCTACATCACATCATTAAGGAAAGATGCTTAATTGAACAAAGACGATACGGGACAAAAGAAATCAATTAAATAAAAGCAAGGTGCGTCTTCCTAGTGAAAGGTACTCGGCTGTGGTTTTCGCCGATGTCCCCTACATTACGATCGTGTTTATAGAAAGGGGTTTAGTTCATATTAACTCGGTGTTTACCTGGGGTTTTGCCGGAGCCACGAGGCCGAGATGACATTTGCCGCCATTTCCGCATTCAATACATAAACAATTTAGAGTCACCTCCCTTGCTTTTGGTCCGTTTTCGTTTTTCTTCTTCTCAGAGCCAAGGAGTTCGCGGGTTCGAATTCCAGCATTTCGAAATAAAATTAAATGAATGGGAGAAGAAAAAAACAGCATATTAATTTGTAATGATTCAAGTATGGGCAATCTTTCGTCTCTAGTAGACCTTTCCGTCGATTTCCGTAAAAAAAAAAACTTCTTTTTTATTTTTACATATGGGCTTGCGGGAACTTTTGAAGTAATGAGAGCGAAAGAGACTAAGAGAAAGCGATTGTATGACGAGGGAAGTTCTTTTGAAGTTACCGTGCATGGGAAGCATTGATGTACATGTGTGTGTGTGTTTGATGGGGTGTGGGAGACAGACAGTATGTTGTGTAAGTGAAGTGCTTCTGTTAGTGTGTGTGAAGAGACAGAGTAATGTGTGAAAGAAAGAGATAACTGAAATTTTTTACTCGGTGTATGTGTATATATATATATATGTATATTACTTCAAAAGTTCCCGCAAGCCCATATGTAAAAAAAAATTTTTTTTACGGAAATCGACGGAAAGGTCTACTAGAGACGAAAGATCGCCCAAGTATGATATGACTTCAGCTTGGTTTGATACCGATTTTATTTCGGTGTAACTTTCTGAAAAAAAAACATGATTTTTTTTTTAATCCGCTGTGAAGGATTTCTGGTCGAATGAATCGACCCCTGTACTTTTTTTAAAGCCTGGTACTTATTCTATCGGTCTCTTTTTGCTGAATGGCTAAGTTGCAGAATGTAAACAAATCAGGTACTACTAGCGAACAGTGGTCCCGGTGCACGCACTCGAGCATCCGCGCTAGCTAGTCGTAAGTAGTCGATCCTACAACGACTTTTTAACCCTAACCTTTGTTTGTTTATAAAAATAATTTATTTACTTAGTTTAAAAAATTATTTACTTTGCGTTTTATTTACTTTGTTCGAAAAATATTATTTAATTTTCTTTGATATGTATTCAGCCTTGAAATACAAACATAAGCGCAAGTCGTTGTAGGATCGACTACTTACGACTAGCTAGCGCGAGTACGCGCACCGGGACTACTGTTCGCTAGTAGTACCAACAAATCAATAACGTTTGTCAAGCAGTACTGAAAGACAAACACAAATACACACTCATACGTGTGTGTGTGTGTGTGTCCGAGCTAAATTTGATAGTTTACATAAAAGGAAAAGAAAACACAATATTCCATCCAAAAATGAAAGTATTTTTTAAAAAATATCAATTAGATTATGGCTAGGAGATATAGTATACTCAGAGTAGCTTCCCTCTGGTTCCACCATAGCCTCGAGCTGGCCCCAAAACCTGGCACCTGCATTCTTCACTGTGCTCCCCGAGAAGATCTTCCAATACCTATTTCTTTACTACCCACAAGGGGCAAAACACAGAGAGGACAAACAAGGACAGATAAACGGATTAAGTTGATTATATCGACCCCAGTGCGTAACTGGTACTTAATTTATCGACCCCGAAAGGATGAAAGGCAAAGGAATTTGAACTCAGAACGTAGCGGCAGACGAAATACTGGAAAGCATTTCGCCCTGCATGCTAACGTTTCTGCCAGCTCACCGCCTTAAGATTTTCCAATATCGCCTTGATCTTGACCACCAGTTCGGCCTTAGTGCTGCAGGCAGAGTGGTCAGTGTCTTTCTCGACCACATATCACACAGTAATCCATGGGACTATAATTAGGGGAATTAAGGAAAGGCGGCGAGCTGGCAGAAACGTTAGCATGCCAGGCAAAATGCTTAGCGGTATTTCGTCTGCTGCTACGTTCTGAGTTCAAATTCCGCCGAGGTCGACTTTGCCTTTCATCCTTTCGGGGTCAATAAATTAAGTACCAGTTACGCACTGGGGTCAATATAATCAACTTAATCTGTTCGTCTGTCCTTGAGTGACATGAATATGACCACAGTATTCCATACAAGGATGATTTGTGAACTTGTAAAGATACAATATGGCCCCAGGTGTAAGGTAGTCCTTTGACCTATACAATGTCCCAACCTTTTGGGAAGCAGATCTACCAATTGGCTGTATGTAAGAGCTCCAAGAAAGGTCAGGTGACCAAGCAATTTCAAAGAATTAATGCATAAGTGGCTGAATATTCCACAGATATATGTATTTTACTTTTGATGCAATTCTCAATTAAGACTCAATGTGATTCAGTATGTGACAAGACTGGATCTTAGAATTACAGGTTCAATTCTTGCCAAAGGCTTCTGCACAATTTCACTTACAAAACATGAACCAACCTGAAGTTGAAGTAAAAGACTGCATGAATTGATTATGTTGCACCATGAGAAGGGCCATGGGCCCATGGGGAAACACTTACAGAGTCCCTTTCTCCAAAGATAGAGAATGGTCTAGAAGTCTCTTCTCGCAGTAAAACTGATATTATTTCTTTATTGCCCGCAAGGGGCTAAACATAGAGGGGACAAATAAGGACAGACACTTGGATTAAGTTGATTACATCGACCCCAGGGCATAACTGGTGCTTAATTTACCGACCCCGAAAGGATGAAAGGCAAAGTCGACCTCGACAGAATTTGAACTCAGAATGTAACGGCAGACGAACTACTGCTAAGCGTTTCGTCCGGCGTGCTAACCATTCTGCCAGTTTGCTGCCTTAGAACTGATTTGGTACTGGAACCACCCAATAGTTAGTAAAAACAGCAGAATAAAAGTTAAGAAGAATGAATAATTCACAGATTCTGAGACAAGTTTACGATTTTCATTGAAGTCTTTATTCCTTAAATCTACAAAAATGTTAAACACAGAGCAAAGTTTTACAAAGCAATTCACATTCAACAAGCGAAGCCCAGGATGGACTGTAATAAAGTCAGGAACTACTTTTAAAAGAAAAAATGGCTCTGTTTATATGGTTTTCTTTCACAGACACTTCGGAGAAAAATGAGGAGTGTGTTGCATCAGATTTATAAACATCTACAAGCTATGTCATAAAAAGTTAGAAACTTCAAGAGAACGTGAAATAATTCATTTATTAACAGTAGTATAGGCGCAGGAGTGGCTGTGTGGTAAGTAGCTTGCTTACGAATTTCATGGTTCTGGGTTCAGTCCCACTGCGTAGCACCTTGGTCAAGTGTCTTCTGTTATAACTTTGAGCTGACCAAAGCCTTGTGAGTGGATTTGGTAGAAGGAAACTGAAAGAAGCCTGTCATATATATGTATGTATAAATATGTGTTTGTGTGTCTGTGTTTGTTCCCCCCACCCAACATCGCTTGGCAACCGATGCTGGTGTGTCTATGTCCCCGTAACTTAGCGGTTTGGCAAAAAGAGACTGATAGAATAAGTACTAGGCTTCCGAAGAATATGTCCTGAGGTCGATTTTCTTGACTAAAGGCAGTGCTCCAGCATGGCCACAGTGAAATGACTGAAACAAGTAAAAGAGTAAAAGATATATATATATATATATATATACACATAACAGGATATCTGACTCCTAGAAAGAGTAGTTAAACTACAAACCACTAATAGTGGTATTTCGAAAGGGAGTGAAAAATAAAAATTCAAACATTTACCCTTGTTTTTATTTTTCATTCCCTTTCGAAATTACCACTATTAGTGGTTTGTAGCTTAACTACTCTTTCTAGCGAGTCAGATGTCCTGATATAGCCATCTCTTATGTGTTTATATATATATATATATATATATATATATAATATATATATATATATATATATATATATGTATGTATATGTATATTCTTTTTTTCTTTTCTTTTACTCTTTTACTTGTTTCAGTCATTTGACTGCGGCCATGCTGGAGCACCGCCTTTAATCGAGCAACTCGACCCCGGGACTTATTCTTTTGTAAGCCCCAGTACTTATTCTATCAGTCTCTTTTGCCGAACCGCTAAGTAACGGGGACGTAAACACAACAGTATCGGTTGTCAAGCAATGCTAAGAGGACAAACACAGACACAAACACACACACATACATATATACGACGGGCTTCTTTCAGTTTCCGTCTACCAAATCCACTCACAAGGCTTTGGTCGGCCCGAGGATATAGTAGAAGACACTTGCCCAAGGTGCCACACAGTGAGACTGAACCCAGAACCATGTGGTTGGTAGCAAGCTACTTACCACACAGCCACTCCTGCGCCTATATATATATATATATATACATACACATATATATGTATATATATATATATATATATATATATATATATATATATATATATATATATATATATATGTATATATGTATATATATATATATGTATATATATGTATATATATATATATGTATATATATATATATATATATATATATGTGTGTGTGTAAATGTATATATATATATATATATATATAATTCTTTCTAGCATAAGCAAAAGACCTGAAATTTTGAAGGAGGCGGGGGGCTAGTTGTCAATTACATCAACCCTAGTTCTCAGCTGGTACTTATTTTATCAATCCCAGAACCAAAAATCCAGAAGAGATGCCATTAAGGAAGGAGCAGGTTAGTCATCGATTCCATCAACTCCAGTGCTTGTCAGGTATTTATTTCACCAACCCCAATAGGATGAAAGACAAAGTCGGCCTCAGCAGAACTTGAACCCAGAACATAAAGAACTAGGATGAAATACAGCCGAGCATTTTGGCTGAACCACTAGCAATTCCACCATCTCAGCATTTCAGATAAAACTATAAATAAAAGCATGAAAAATATTTTATTTGGAAAAAAAATGTTGAAGGCAACCTAAAACTTTTTGTATCCAAATGGAGAATTATTTCTAACCTAAATTTACAAACCACATAGCTTTATCTGCTTCAAATTCCACTGTTAAAAACAAACTTCCACTATATTTTAATCATAATTTTCATTATAGCAACATTCAAAATTACTAATTACTAATTTCCATTGTAGTCAATTAGTCTATAACCATATGTAAATGAATATTTATTCGGCTGACCGGCACCCAGAACATCTGCGAATAAGTGACATTCGTTTTTCTCTTTAACAAAACTGGTGCACATTCGATTCTCAAAGCAAATGCTTGCACAACCCTGGAGACTGGAAACTCCAGTTGGAGAAGGAAGAGATTTCCTGGGAGCATTCTTCCAAGGAAATTTCTGGAACTTCATCTTTCTGCTAGCTGAAAAAGAAAAGGAAAGAGAAAATAGCACAAGGATTTCTTTTATTTACTGATGTATATGATCAAAATCTAGTTAAGAAGCTTAATTTGCAACCTTGTGGTTCGGGTTTCAATCCCATTGCACAGTACAGCACCGTGGGCAAGTATCTTCTGCTATAGTCCCAGAGGGGATGGTTAAATAATAAATATATTGTGTTGTCCGGAAAGTTTGTGCCGATTTATAGTAGCTTACCTTTTGACTTACTTTAGAACATGGTTGAGTCCATAAAATAGGATTTGACTACACCTCCATTTAGAGCACAGTTTAAGCTATCTTTTCGTGGAAGAAGGTTTATGTTCCTATAACCTGTGTTAATTCTGTAACCTTTAAAAGGGAAGATAAGAAAGTTCATTTTTGGCACTCGATGCTTTGGGAACCAGGCAAAAATTGTTGCAGCTCGGCTGGGATGTGTTACCCCACCCTCCAAATTCACCAGATATTGCTCCTTCGGATTTCCACTTATTCAAGTCTCTGCAGAATAGTCTTAATGGTAAAAATTTCAATTCCTTGGATGACGTAAAAAGATACCTTGATGAATTCTTTGCCATGAAACCACCTCAATTCTGGGAAGAGGGTATTTTCAAGTTAAAGGAAAGATGGAGACGCATTGTGCAACAAAATGGTTCATATTTGGTTGATTAACAATGTAATGGCAAGTATTTATTGACATTTTACTTTCTTTTAAAAATCAGCACGAACATTCCAGACAACCCAATATATCGATATAGTATAAGATAAAGTGATGTGCTGAGTATTTGATGAATAATAATCAAATTCCATAGAAAGAGTTAATATATAGATATATTTTAAAATTTTTTAATTCTTTTCTCTTATAAAAATTTTATATATATATATATATATATATATATTACATTATATATGAATTATTTTGTGTACTCAGCATACTTATGTGCACCCACTACTCCATAAATAAAATTTCTTTCTTATCTTTACAATGCACAATATCATTATATTACTTAAACACTCAATACTTACATAATATTACGATATTCTTTCCTCTCACTTTATGCCAAGCTAGTTTATTAACTCACATTTTTATTTATAATAGGAGTGGCTGTGTGGTAAGTAGCTTGCTTACCAACCACATGGTTCCGGGTTCAGTCCCACTGTGTGGCACCTTGGGCAAGTGTCTTCTACTATAGCCTTGGGTTAACCAAAGCCTTGTGAGCAGATTTGGTAGACGGAAACTGTAAGAAGCCTGTCGTATAAATGTATATGTATATAAATGTGTGTCTGGTGTGTTTACGTCCCCGTAACTTAGGGGTTCGGCAAAAGTGACCGATAGAATAAGTACTAGGCTTACAAAGAATAAGTCCTGGGGTCGATTTGTTCGACTAAAGGCAGTGCTCCAGCATGGCCGCAGTCAAATGACTGAAACGAGTAAAAGAGTAAAAGAGAGAGTATAGTCGACCTGCTAAATATCAATAATTATAATTTAAAAATTTTTACCATCATATTCCTCTCTGTATTATCTCCCCTACATTGTTAATTTTTAAGTTTTACATCTATTCTGCCTCTGAAGGTTTTTTCGTAATATTTATATCCACAGCAAGTATTTACAATCTAAATTCTGTACCGTTAACAACTAACTTCCTATTTTTTTTATTTTCTTACCTTATAAATAATACACACAAACGAATATAATCAGAAATATTAAATTTCTAAATATCTCATAGAGATATGTACGGTGGTGGGGCGAAATTTAATATTTCTGATTTTGGTGATCAGTGAATATACTTCACTGAAAATTAGATACATATACTTACGAAGTCTAGACAGATATCTTTAGCTAGCAAGCCTCTGCTACTCTAGACCGATGATGGGCAAAGACCCTGAAACATGCGTGTCTCTAGATGCAGGCCTCGCTGCTGGGGGTGTTTGTCTCCCCTTCGTAAATATATAAGGACACTCTAGAGACATGCCTTGCTACTCTAGACTGATGATGGGCCAGACCCTGAAACATGCGTGTCTCTAGATGCAGGCCTCGCTGCTGGGGGTGTTTGTCTCCCCTTTGTAAATATATAAGTATTTCTTTACTACCCACAAGGGGCTAAACACAGAGGGGACAAACAAGGACAGACAAAGGGATTAAGTCGATTATATCGACCCCAGTGCGTAACTGGTACTTAATTTATCGACCCCGAAAGGATGAAAGGCAAAGTCGACCTCGGCGGAATTTAAACTCAGAACGTAGCGGCAGACGAAATGCCTATTTCTTTATTACCCACAAGGGGCTAAACACAGAGAAGACAAACAAGGACAGACAAACGGATTAAGTCGATTACATCGATCCCAGTGCGTAACTGGTACTTAATTTATCGACCCCAAAAGGATGAAAGGCAAAGTCGACCTCGGCGGAATTTAAACTCAGAACGTTGCGGCAGACGAAATACCTATTTCTTTACTACCCACAAGGGGCTAAACATAGAGGGGACAAACAAGGACAGACAAACGGATTAAGTCAATTACATCGACCCCAGTGCGTAACTGGTACTTAATTTATCGACCCCGAAAGGATGAAAGGCAAAGTCGACCTACGCATTTCGCCCAGCTTGCTAACGTTTCTGCCAGCTCACAGTAAGTGTGTCAAAGCCGACAGGAGGCGTCGATGCTTCCTAGGGCTAAACAGCGGTGATGTAATCCCTTCTGTCACGTTAAGTTGACAGTATACAAGCATTATAAACGAATATAAGTTCTTACCCTAACACACTTCCATTATTTGTAGCTCTTTAAGCATTTCTTTACCTGAGTCTTGTTCTCGTTGCAGTCCCTTCATCAAGTCTTCTGTTTTTTTGTTTTGTTTATAATTCTTGTACTGAGGTGAACAGTGATATGTAATTGATTTAATTTGATCAAAATAATTTAATTATTCTACCATGAATTTACATTTTAATATCGCTGTTTGAAATGATCATATGCATGTATTAGAATTCTTTCGAATTTGAATGTTTTCTCTTCTTTGTTTTTAACAAATTTGTTGAGTTCAATGGAATACATACATACATATATATATTTATATATATATATATATATATATATATATATATATATATATCATGATAGATCGTTAGCCACTACACACATTTTTTTCTCTCCTTGTTATTTCTGTGTACCTTTCTGTAGAAGAGCGTAGGCTCGAAACGTAAAAGACTTTCTCTATTCCTGAGCGTTATACTAATACATCTGTTTGCTTTGTACACCACCTGTCTTCGTCTTTTGTTGTTTTCGTAAACTCTCCCTATATATAAAGTTAATCCAAACATGAAAACACAAAGAGAAAACACAACAACGCAAGGATGTGGAACAAGTATAGTGTTATTGGATGCTCAGGAAAGGAAAGAAAGAAGGAGGATTTAACGATTCGAGCGGAGCTCTTTGTCAGAAACATAGAAAAAGAAAGATCCAAGGAAGGGAAGACTGAGGGAAAAAAATCGCCAACGATACACACGCGGTCACATTTTGAATGACTGGAAGGGAATGGGTGAAGAAAAAGTTCTTTCAAAGAGGAGACAATGACAATGATGATGATGATGAATGTGTGTATCTGTGTTTCTTCCATTTGACAATTAGTGTTGGTTTGTTTACATCCTTGTAACTTAGCATTTCTGAAAAAAGATTTGTGGAATAAGGACCAAATTTTAAAAATTAAAACAAACATAAGGTGCAGGAGTGGCTGTGTGGTAAGTAGCTTGCTTACCAACCACATGGTTCTGGGTTCAGTCCCACTGTGTAGCACCTTGGGCAAGTGTTTTCTGCTGTAGCCTTGGGCCAACCAAAGCCTTGTGAGTGGATTTGGTAGATGGGAACTGAAAGAAGCCTGTTGTATATATATATTATCATCATCATCATCATCGTTTAACGTCCGTTTTCCGCGCTAGCACGGGTTGGATGGTTCGACAGTTCGGCCGGGGTCTGGGAAGCCAGGGGCTTCTCCAGGCTCCAGTCTGATCTGGCAGAGTTTCTACGGCTGGATGCCCTTCCTAACGCCAACCACTCCGCGAGTGTAGTGGGTGCTTTTTACGTGCCACCTGCACAGGTGCCAGGGGGGGTCCGGCATCGTCCACGATCGGTTGGAGCTTTTAACGTGCCAGCGACACGGAAGCCAGCCAAGGCGGCGCTGGCAACGTTCGGATGGTGCTTTTTATGTGCCACCGGCACAGGCATCACAACTACTATTTCCATTGATATTTATTTCGACGTTCATGTTCATGTACTTGACTCAACAGGTCTCCTCAAGCACAGCGGGACGTTCCGGGATCCAGGGTACTTTGAATGGGCAGGGCCTATGCGGAACTGATGCAGGAAGCAGCCCGGGTCTTTGCAGTCACAGCATATCTCCAGAGATCTCGGTCCTTCGCCATTGCCTCAGTGAGGCCCAACGCTCTGAGGTCATGCTTGACTACCTCATCCCATGTCTTCCTGGGTCTACCTCTCCCCCTGATACCTTCAACTGTTTGGGAGTGGCACTTCTTCACACATCTCTCCTCATCCATCCGCAGTACATGACCATACCATCGCAAGCGTCGCTCTTGCACACCACATCTGATGCTTCTTATATCCAGCATTTCTCTCAGGGTGCTTACACTCTGTCGTGCGTGCACACTGACACTAAACATCCAGCGGATCATGTTAGCTTCATTTCTTTCAAGTCTACGCATGTCCTCTGCAGTCACAGCCCATGTTTCACTACCGTGAAGCATTGCAGTTCACACACATGCATCATACAATCTACCTTTCACTCTGAGGGAGAGACCCTTTGTCGCCAGTAGGGGTAGGAGCTTTCTGAACTTTGCCCAGGCTATTCGTATTCTAGTGGTGACACTATCCGAGCATCCACCTCCACTACTAACTTGGTCACCCAGGTAGCGGAAACTATCAACTACTTCTAGTTTCTTCCCCTGGAGTGTGATGGAATCTGTTTTCTGAGTATTTGTGGTGTCTATTGTCCCTGTGCATCTGCCGCACATGAAAGCTATCTTATCAGTTAATTTCCCTTTAATGTTGCTGCACCTCTTATGAGTCCATAGCTTACATTGGGTGCATCTTATGGAGTTTCTACTTACACCTTTCCTACAGATCGAGCAGGGCCACCTGCCCGAGGGTGTGTGTGCTGAGTTTGCCTTTCTGCTTACTACAACTTTGGTTATATATATATATATATATATATATATATATATATTTGTGTGTGTGTGTGTTTACGATTGTGTGTCTGCGTTTGTCCCCCCAACATCGCTTGACAACCATGGTGTGTTTATGGCCCCCGTAACTTAGCAGTTCAACAAAAGAGACCAATAGAATAAGTACTAGGCTTACAAAGAATAAGTCCTGGGGTCGTTTTCCACAACAAAAGGCGGTGCTCCAGCATGGCCGCAGTCAAATGACTGAAACAAGTAAAAACGCAAAAGAGTATAACTACTGAGGTCGACTTGCTCCAACATGGCCACAGTCCAATAACTACTTGAACAACTACTACTACTACCATCACTAACGCCACCGCCACTACCACTACTATTACTACTTCAACAACTATTACTACCCCCACCACACACACACACACACACACCACCACCACCATTATCACCACTACTACTACTGTCGTTGTTGTTGGTGTTGTTGTTATTGATAATCAATATCCTATCTTCATTGAAACAAGCTAAGTAACCCTCAAGTTTATGTTAAACAATACAAAGATACATCAAGAAATATCAACCTGTCTTTTATTAGTTGTTCTTGTTGTTGATGAAGTCGTTTCATAAAGCTCCCAGGTTA
>NC_043024.1:10281502-10304002 GCF_006345805.1 Octopus sinensis
GACGCGTTGTGTCCTTGAGCAAGACACTTTATTTCACGTTGCTCCAGTCCACTCAGCTGGCAAAAATGAGTTGTACTTGTATTTCAAAGGGTCAGCCTTGTCACTCTCTGTGTCACGCTGATTATCCCCGAGAACTACGTTAAGGGTACGCGTGTCTGTGGAATGCTCAGCCATTTGCACGTTAATTTCACGAGCAAGCTGTTCTGTTGATCGTATCAGCTGGGACCCTCGTCGTCGTAACCGGCGGAGTCTTTATATATATATATATGACCCACTTCGGTCATGACTGACCGTGGGATTGCACCTAGAAAGTTCCTATCCAGGCACAAGTCCGAGCAAGGTTGTTTATGGAAGACCAGCAGTCGCCCATGCATACCAGCCTCCCCTCTCCACAACACCAGTGTTATCCAAGGGAAAGGCAAAGGGGCCGATACAGCTTGGCACCAGTGACGTCGCAACTCATTTCTACAGCTGAGTGAACTGGAGCAACGTGAAATAAAGTGTCTTGCTCAAGGACACAACACGCAGCCCGGTCCGGGATTCGAACTCACAACTTCATGAATGTGTGAATAATGTATGTATATATATAAATCAACATCATCATCAACATCATCATCATCATCAACATCATCATCGCTGTCGTCACCATCATCATCATCATCATCATCATCATTATCATCATCATTATCATCATCATCATCATCATCATCATCATCACCATCATGCATACCAGCCTCCCCTCTCCACACCACTGATGTTATCCAAGGGAAAGGCAAAAGGGGTCGATACAGCTTGGCACCTGTGACGTCACAACTCATTTCTACAGTTGAGGGAACTGGAGCAACGTGAAATAAAGTGTCTTGCTCAAGAACACAACACGCAGCCCAGTCCCGGAAACGAACTCACTACCTCACAATTGTGAGCCCAATACTCTAACCACTGGGCCATGCACCTTCACAGAATAGGTACCAGGCTTAAAAAGAAATAATTACTGGGGTCAATTTGTTTGACCAAAACCCCACCATGGGGTCACAATGCTACAGAGTAGGACTGAACCTGGAACCATGCAATTGGCAACCAAGCGTTTTATCCCAGCCATGCTGCACCTAAGAATATTTTGATTCTGGTAACCGACCACCTGTGCTGCTAGAAACTCCGATGTCTGGCAGCTGACTTGGCAGACACCCATAAAAGTATTAACCATCTTACAAACAATAACTCTGAGCACCTTTTCAAACTCCACCTGCCTAACACCCAGCTATCTATCTGCGGCTTTATATAGCTATGGTAAGACCTCACCTGGAATTTGCATCACCGGTCTGGAACCCCTATCTTGCCCAGGATATCAATCGTCTGGAAGCCGTTCAGCGACGTGCAACCAAAGGAATACCCTCAATCAGGCATTTGCCATATTCTTAACGCCTTACTTCCCTGGGCATGGACACATTGAAACTCCGACGTCTGGCAGCTAACTTGGCAGACACCCATAAAATTATCAACCATCGTACAAACAATAACTCTGAACACCTTTTCAAAATCCACCCATCTAACATCCGTGGACATGTTTACAAAGTCAGAAAGCAGCACAGCTTCCATGACTTCAGGAAACATTTTTGTCTCACTGAGAGTTGCTGAAGCATGGAACAAACTGCCGGCATCAGTTGTTAGTTGTCGGAGCACTGCATCCTTCAAAACTTCCATGCTTCCCGAGATTCGCCAACACTACACCTGATCTTTCTCCCCTCCATACACACGCAAGCATCTATCTGACTCATACATTGTTCGCTTTCCAGACATTTCTACATTACTGCATGTACTTTATATGCACTTTCTGACAAGTTGTGGTGCACCTGAGCACCGTATACAATAATTTCATTATATATTATTATAAATATAGAACTAGGTTTCTTGGAATTACTTACAACATTCGCAGCCCTTCACTTCCGATGTGGTGTGACCATTACAGGTGTTGCATCTGGAGAGATTTGGAATCGATCGACAGGTCCTTGACCGCTGTGCTGTGTTGGTACGGCAATCGCAGGCAGACCAAGGGGTCCATTTTGACCAGCCGTCTAAATAAGAGAAAGAAACATACATATATATATATATATATATATATATATACACACATAAATATATATATATACACACACACGCGTGGAGGCGCAATGGCCTAGTGGTTAGGGCAGTGGACTCGCGGTCGTAGGATCGTGGTTTCGATTCCCAAACCGGGTGTTGTGAGCGAAAACACCTAAAAAAGCTCCACGAAGCTCCGGCAGGAGGTGGTGATCCCTGCTGTACTCTTTCACCACTCTTTCTCTCACTCTTTCTTCAGTTGGCCTGCTCGGTTAGCCAGCGGGGTGGCATCATTCGAAGGCTAAAACAATGCGAACGCATTGTGACCAGCGATGTGTAGCAACATCTGATGGTCTGGTCGGTCATGTGATCATGTGATATATATACACACACACACACATACATACATATATATATATATATATATATATATTAATGAATAAAATAGAACATATGCATATATATAAACATATATGTACGTACCTACCTCTACATGTACATATACACGCATATATGAGTACAGGACACCAAAAGGACGTCGAACACAATGAGAAACGAAAACATAGACACAAACCAAAGGAACTGGACATTTTTTTAAAAACAGCAAAAAAATAGAATACAGGACAATTAACACAAAGAAAAAACCCCTTCTTCAGTCGCTAAGGTTTCATCTACTCTACGTTTCGAAGGATAATATATATATAAATTAATTTACAAAGGTGTCATTAATTCAATTATTATCCAATGTAACTATTTTAAAAATGATAATAACAGAATCAATGACACAGGAGGAGGAGGAGGGGGAGAAGAAGAAGACGGAGAAGAAGAAGAAGAAGAAGAAGAAGAAGAAGAAACGAAGAAGAAGAAACGAAGAAGAAGGAGAAGAAGAAGAAGAAGAAGAAGAAGAAACGAAGACGAATAATAATAATAAGAAGAAGAAGAAGGAGGAGGAGGAGCGCCACAACCACCTCCACCATACAATGAAAAATAAACAAAGTAACCCCACTCACGGTTCTCCGCAACACAGACAACCGATGACCTTTCCACGCATTTTTTCGACATCCATCTGGACCCCGATTCCATGTAGGCACAGTAATGGTAGTTCAAGACATTGGGATGATACTTCCTGCTCCAGAAACTGAAGCTCAAAGGAGTTCCGTCTTCCCATTCCCAATGTTGGCCCTTTCCTCTGGAGGAACTTTGTAATCCGATCCAGTGATCGGAATGCTTGAAGTGTCTGTAATAATAATGATGGTAGCGTTTAATAAAATGGTACACACACACACACACAAACACATCAACACACATAGGCATAGGAGTGGCTGTGTGGTAAGTAGCTTGCTTACCAACCACATGGTTCCAGGTTCAGTCCTACTGCGTGGCACCTTGGGCAAGTGTTTTCTACTATAGCTTCAGGCTGACCAAAGCTTTGTGAGTGGATTTGGTAGACGGAAACTGAGAGAAGCCTGTCGTATAGATGTATATATATGTGTGTGTGTATATGTCTGTGTGTCTGTGTTTGTCCTCCCAATATCGCATGACAACCGATGCTGGTGTGTTTACATCCCTGTAACTTAGCGGTTCGGTAAAAGAGACCGAAAGAATAAGTACTAGGCTTACAAAGAATAAGTCCTGGGGGTTCGATTTGCTCGACTAAAGGCGGTGCTCCAGCATGGCCACAGTCACATGACTGAAACAAGTAAAAAAAAGTAAAAAGTACACACACATGCACGCACACACACACACACACACACACATACAGGCATATGTGTACTGACACGCATACACATGCAATCATACATGCACACACACATACAGACATATGCATACACACACATACATGCACAAACTCACACACATAGACATATACATGCACACACATACGCATACACATATATCTATCTACCTGTCTGTCTATTTAGTTAGTTTGTTAATTTTTTGGCTCAAAAAGCAAAAAGCAAGGCCATGTAGGGGCACATGGAGTTATGTACAGGGTGGTGTTCATGTAAAGAGTTCAGGCCACTTGAGGTCAAGGGAGACTTTGAACAAAGCGGTCGTCGGCATCTTCACCATCTCGTCTGGTAGCTTGTTCCACGGATCCGCAACCCGGACGGAGAAAGCCCCTCTCCTTCGATTGAGATGAAATCGTCACAGATAGAGCTTTTCGGAATGACCCCGCAGCCGACGCTCTGGAGCAGGAGTGAAGAACAGCTCTTTCGAGAGGTTACACTTTCCGCTTATGCTGTTGTGAGGCCATGTAGGGGGACATGGAGTTATGTACAGGGTGGTGTTCATGCAAAGAGTTCAGGCCACTTGAGGTCAAGGGAGACTTTGAACAAAGCGGTCGTCGGCATCTTCACCATCTCGTCCGGCAGCTTATTCCACGGATCCGCAACCCGGACGGAGAAAGCCCCTCTCCTTCGATTGAGATGAAATTGTCGTAGATAGAGCTTTTCGGAATGACCCCGCAGCCGACGCTCTGTAGCAGGAGTGAAGAACAGCTCTTTCGAGAGGTTACACTTTCCGCTTATGATGTTGTGAGCGAGAATGAGATCACCACAGCGTCGTCGTTTTTCTAGAGAATAAAGGTCGAGCGTCTTCAGCCTTTCTTCATAAGACAAATTCTTGAGACCAAGAACCATGCGGGTAGCCAGCTTCTGTACTCTTTCAAGATGCTGTATGTCTTTGAGGAGATCAGGAGAAGAGGCTTGAATCCCATACTCCAATATGGGTCTCACCAGCGTGACATAGAGCGGTAGGAATATGGCTGCTGTGAGCATTCCGAATGACCGTCGAATCAAGAACAGAATTTCGCGTGCTTTGTTGGCAGCATGGCCGCACTGGGCCGAAGGCGAAAAGGAGGAATCCACCAAGATACCCAGGTCCTTTACCTGATCGGTCCTCTCCAGCAGCAGACGACCCGGCTCGAAATCAAGTTGAGTTGCAGGAGGAGAGCCAACAGGCAGATGACAGCACTTTGACACGTTCAGAAACAGATCCCATTCGTTAGACCATCTCCAAATTTGGTGGAGGCATCGACGAAGATCCTCTATATCACCGCCAGGAGCGACCAGTTTGACATCGTCGGCAAATAGAAGGGTGTGTTGCATGAGGTCGTCGGGCAAGTCATTTATGAAGACTAAGAACAATAAGGGCCGAAGCACATTTATCAATATATATACACTTGCGTCAGAAATTAATTAGCACTTCTCAAATTTCTACATTAAATAGGTTAAATCAATTAACCTATGAGCTGTTCAAAACGTCTTACGCGATGAGAAAACTTAGTATGGTGTGATTTCAGTCCTTGCGAGGCGCTACCTATATCTATTAAACAAAGGAAGATTTGTCTGCATCCGCACTCCAAGTTGTTGCACTGCTATGTCAACATCATAAGGCTGTAGACTCTCAAACTGCTCTGCAAACAAAGTTACGTCATCGTTCTGTGCAACAGTGAACTCGCAACAAAGCAATAGTTCGAGATATGGCCACTAGGTGACAGCACATACCTTGAGTGAAGAGTAAATCAAGGGTGCTAATTAATTTCTGACGGTAGTGTACATCCGATGTGTATAGTATTATATATCCATCATGGCCAATCCTACCAATTGGCTTTGTGTTAGAGGTACAACAAAGTGTCAGGTAAAAATCTGATTAGATAACCCTATGCTCCTTAACCGATATGCTCAGCTACCTCTGATGAGTATAGGGTTGTATGATCAGATTGTTACCTAACACTCCATTGTACTCCTAGCACAAAACCAATTGGTACGATTGGCCGAGGTGGATATACAATACTGTACACTTCAGACAATTATACCCACTTTATTGACAGATATACAAGTGCACCCTTTTCCTGACTGATGGACTTTTCTATATATATATATACATATAAATGAATGACTGAATTATCCTTTGTTTACCGTTAACATGGAAAATTCAATAAACAGTTACCAGGGTAGCAACCTATTCAAATGATAGAAACTCCAGTCTAATGTGCAGTAATTTGTATAGTATAAGTAAATAAATGGAGTTGAACACAGATGTTATTCAAATTCTTTTACTTTCGACATATGTTTCAAACACAACATTGATTTTGTTCCAAAGGAATGAACAGTGTAAAATAATGCAATCTTCTCATCAGGAAAGAAAGAGAACCTATCTCAACAAAAAGACATTATAACAACTTTGATGACTGCATAAATGATAAACAGAACGTTATTAAGTATTTAAAAAAGCCGTTAGTAGATTTGACGTCAAAGGCAGATACTAGGAAGAGAAGGGTTAAAGAAATAATAAGTAGAGAACAAATAAAGAGGGATATATTGGTTGAAAAAATGTTCAAAGGCTTGGAAGTAGATTTCTCAATTGAAGTAAAGTGCAAGTTGAACTAAATGTTCAAACTATAAAGACTGGTAAAAATCCCAGCCAAGCTGCAGCAATTTTTTTCTGGTTCACAAAGAAACGTACGATCTTGCATTATCATGTTGGAAAAAAACACCCTTCGTGTTGGCCAATTCTGGACGTTTCTCTTGAATTGCTGCTTTTAACTCGTCCACTTGTGTGCAGTATTTCTCAGAATTAATTGTCTGGTTACTTGGGAGAAGCTCATAGTACAGAATTCCTTTCCAATTCCACCAGACACAAAGTAAGACTTTTTTAAGGTGAAGTGTCAAAAATGAACTTTCTTATCTTCCATTTTAAAGGGTTACAGAATTAACACAGGTTATAGGAACATAAACCTTCTTCCACAAAAAGATAGCTTAAACTGTGCTCTAAATGGAGGTGTAGCCAAATGCTACAGCCGAAAGGTATTGTGTGACCCCCTTCGGTCAGACACTGACCATGGGTTGGCACCTAGAGAGTTACCCTCTGAGGCACAAGTCTGGGCAAGGTTGGTTTTTTTGGGGGTTTTTTTTTATGGAAGACCAGCAGTCGCCCATGCATACCGGCCTCCCCTCTCCACGCCACCAGTGTTATCCAAGGGAAAGACAAAGGTCGATACAGCTTGGCACCAGTGACGTCGCAACTCATTTCTACAGCTGAGTGAACTGGAGCAACGTGAAAATAAAGTGTGTTGCTCAAGAACACAACACGCAGCCCGGTTCGGGATTCGAGCTCACAACCTCACGATCGTAAGCTCGACGCTCTAACCACTGAGCCAAGTCAAAAGGTAAGCTGCTATAAATCAGCACAAACTTTCCGGACGACCCAATATATACTCTTTTATTCTTTTACTTGTTTCAGTCATTTGACTGCGGCCATGCTGCAGCACCACCTTTAGTCGAGCAAATCGACCCCGGGACTTATTCTTTGTAAGCCCAGTACTTATTCTATCGGTCTGTTTTGCCGAACCGCTAAGTGACGGGGACGTAAACACTCCAGCATATGTTGTCAAGCAATGCTAGGGGGACAAACACAGACACACAAACATATACACACATACATATATATATATATAATATATATATATACATATATACGACAGGCTTCTTTCAGTTTCCGTCTACCAAATCCACTCACAAGGCATTGGTCGGCCCGGGGCTATAGCAGAAGACACTTGCCCAAGATGCCACGCAGTGGGACTGAACCCGGAACCATGTGGTTGGTAAGCAAGCTACTTACCACACAGCCACTCCAGTATATATATACATACAGGTATATATATACATATATACATGTATATATACATACAAATTCTTACCGTATTCTTGTTTGGTGGAATGCTTTTCCAATTGCTTTCACTGATTCCATGTCTTTGAGGTAAGGCAGTTGGCTATGGTATTTTTTGCAAAATTTTGAAGCTGAATACCATATCATTTTCGTATTCCAGAAGGTGTACAGCATGTTCTGCTGCTCTTGGCATTTGACATCCAGGTCTAATCGGAAAGAAAAAGAGGGAAACCAACAGAATAACTGTTGTGTTAACTTTACACTGTGATGATAATAATAATAATAATAATAATAATAATAATAACAATAATAATAATAATAATAACAATAATAATAATAATAATAATAACAATAATAATAATAATAATAATAATAATAATAATAATAATAATAATAATAACAATAATAATAATAATAATAATAATAATTTAAAAAATGATGATGCTATGATTCTCCCTTGTCGAACACAACTTCCCTATTCACAAACAATACAGAACAGCCCTTCCTTAATTTTTCTTAAGCCTAATAGTAGTAAACATCTGAACTTTTTTTGAGGGATAGGACCGCACCTAAAGAAAAAAAAAAAAAAAAAAGACAGTCAGCCAGCCAACCACCAAGCCAGCCAACGAGACAGACAGACACTACTGTGATGGTGATAATGATAAAAAAAACCAAAAATAACAATAATAAGATACTGATCATTGATGATGATGGTGGTGATGATGATAATGATGATGGTAATGGTGGTGATAATGATGATAGTGATGGTAATGGTGAAGATAACAATAAGAAGCCGACTACGGCTGCTATAATGGTACGATTATAATTGTAATGGCAATGATGGCCGTCTCCCCACGAGCCAATCAAAGCTAAAAAATGATAACATTATCGTAGCACGAAAATGTTTTTGGAAACTAAAAGGAAAACTAAATCAGTATACCAAATTGCTTGTCCTATGGTTAATCTGGAAGCGCGTCCCCCAGGGAAGAGCCAGCCTGGGATCGAAAAGTCATCAACTGGCACAAACTCTTCTCCGAATACGGACATGGATGGTCACTTGAACGGGAAGTCCCCCAACTCGAGCCCTCCAAGTTCACCACCACAACCACCACAGAAAGAAAAATGTAAGCGGAACAAATGGACCCGAGAAGAGTATAAAGAAGTAATATACGCTTATTACTATGCATTAGGTAGGCCATCTCAAGAGAGACACACCGCAAACTCTTACAGTATATGGAGAACACGGAATCAAGACAGTAGGCCCTATTTGGACGAGAACAAATTAGCAAATGTGAGGAGAGGGATATCTTTAGAAATAACAGACTCACAGACAGTGAAATAAGCGCGATCAAGCACGCAACGGAAAATGACATAAATATAAGACACAAAGGAAATGAAGAATCAGATGAACAGTATAGCCCGCCACGAGGCTTAATTGAAAGACTGCCATCTGACCAAAGTACGCAAAGGCCTGAAGATACAAGAAATTCTATTGTACCTGTTAAAGATAGCCAGGAAAACGAAAAAACAACAGTAACTGAAGATCTCGCATTTGCTGAAGAACACAGAGAGTCTATAGCAGAAATGAGGCAGAAAATCCTGAATACGCTTGAAGTTGTAAGACATACAAGTATGAATGATAGAGAACCGCTTCATAAACTCTCAAATACAAACCAAAATAAAAAACAAATCCAAATTGGCAACTATGTAACAAATGAAATAATACGAGAATTAAAACCTGATTTTACTGAGTTAAATGAAATTATTTACGCTTCTGCTAGGGCAATTGAAACCAGCTGTATGCCCCCGAAAAAACAAAGAAAACAAAACCTGGGAAGAAATCAAACCTGGAGAAGTAAAATTGAAAAAGAGATTGAATTTATGAGAGGGGAAATATCAATATTAAATGAACTAATATGTGGAAATGATGTAAGATCCAGAACAGGAAGAAAGATGAAGAGAAAATTGGATCCTCACCAAGAGAAGAACTGATATCAATAAAAGAAATGCTGAAACAAAAGTCCAAGCAAAAGCCCAAAGAATACGAAGATTTGAGAAGAGAAACAAGTTTTACAAGCAAAATAAGCTGTTCACATCCAATGCCAAAAAATTCTACAGAGAAATAGGGAAGGAGAAAGTAACCATTAAAGACCCCCCTCCCATGGAAGAAGTTCAAAACTTTTGGAAAAGGATTTGGAGTGACAAGAAGACGTACAACATAAATGCAGACTGGATTATACAAACTGAAGGATCCTACCAAAATTTACAACAACAAGCATGGGAAGACATCACAATAGCAGACCTAAGAAAGGCACTCACGAAGGCCCATAATTGGAAATCCCCCGGTAAAGATAGGGTGCCGAATTTCTGGCTCGCATCGCTCCGTGCGCACACGGTAAGCTAGTTCAGCTGCTCAATGGAATTATGAGAGACCCAAAGAAAACACCTGAATGGTTAGCAAGTGGCATTACTTACCTACTCCCAAAGAATAACGAAACCAACCTTCCAAAAAACTATCGGCCTATAACCTGTCTATCCACCACGTATAAAATCCTAACATCTATCCTGGCGGAGAAAACATATGCATTCATGGAGAAGAACGATATTTTCCCCATTGAACAAAAAGGGTGCCGCCGAGGCTCTTACAGATGCAAAGATCAACTGCTAATCAATCGTATGATCCTTGAGAACTGTCACAACAAGCGCAGAAATCAGCACACCGCATGGATTGACTATAAAAAGGCCTTCGACAGTATACCGCATCCATGGATCTTGAGATCGCTGGACATCTTCAAAATTTCCCCTGTGATTTCAAACTTCCTGAAGCACAATATGTCGTTGTGGAATACGAATCTCCAATTATACCACTCTAATGGAGTACTTGCCTCAGAAAATATAAACATCAACTGTGGAATTTTTCAAGGTGACTCACTTTCACCTTTAATATTCTGCATAGCCCTAATACCCCTTACAAGTGAATTAAACAGAACAGGGTATGGGTATAAAATTGCCAATAAAAAAATAAGCCATCTATTTTATATGGATGACTTAAAACTTTATGGTAAAAACAATAATCATTCAGCGATGACATCGGGATGGAGTTTGGACTTGAGAAGTGTACCAAGGCCACTTTCCAGAAAGGGAAAGTGAAGACCACAAATTCAGTCGTGTTAGATGTTGACACAGTCATAAGAGAGCTTGAGCAAGAACAAACATACAAATATTTAGGGATAAATGAAGGCTCTGGTATTCAGCATGCCAGCATGAAAGAAAAATCAGGAAGGAATGTTATAGGAGAGTTCGTGCAGTCCTGAAATCTGAACTAAATGCATAAACAAGGTGTTAGCTATAAATTCCCTAGCAGTTCCAGTTGTTACTTATAGCTACAATGTGTTGAACTGGAATATGAGTGAAGTAAAGAATATAGATAGAAAAATACGCAAGCTGCTGAGTTGTAATAGGATGCACCACCCAAAGCAGACGTAGATCACCTTTACCTTCCCAGAGCCCAAGGAGGTCGAGGCCTGATCCAATTTGAACTAGCTTACAAAACAACCACAATTGGACTGGCCAAATATCTCGAATATCGAATGACTGGATGCTAAAGCTCGTGGAAAATCACGAGAGACGAAAGAAGCTTCATTCTATCATCAAGGAAAGCAAAAAATTTGCTATTGATCTCGTGCAGGATACCCAAACTGAACAACCCGAGGGAAGTACGGCAACTATTGTTGCAAAGAAGGTGAAAATGATGGCAATGAAGAAAGCGCACGAGCAATTGGCTGATAGGTGGGAGGAGAAACCTCTGCACGGCAAATATGTGACCCGCAGCAAACAAGCTGATGTTGACCAGAAGCAAACCCATCAGTGGCTACGGAGCTCAGGGCTAAAAGCAGACAGCGAAGGTTTCATCCTGGCTGCTCAAGATCAAAGCCTATTAACCCGGAACTACCAGGCCAATGTGATGAAAAATTGAGCAGACCCAAAATGCCGATTCTGCAACGACATGATTGAAACAGTGGACCACCTAATCTCTGGATGTAAAGTCTTAGCACCAGTGGAGTATAAATTAAGACATGACAGAGTTGGCCAATATCTCCACTGGCTAATAAGTCGGCATTACAATATCAAAACTGCCGACAAGTGGTATAATCACCACCCTGAGGCTGTAACTGAAGGAGAAAATGTAACCATTCTGTGGGACTTTCCAGTACATACAGACCGAACCATCAAGGCCAATAAACCAGATATTGTTGTGAAAGACCAAAACAATAAAGTTTGCTTATTGATCGACATGAGCATCCCCTGTGATCATAATATCTCAGCGAAAGAGTTTGACAAGCTCAGAAAATATAAAGACCTACTCATTGAAATTGAGAAAATGTGGCATCTCAAGGCGGTTACAATACCAGTGATCGTAGGAGCACTAGGAATGATCAAGAAGGGAACCGAAAATTATATGAGAATGATCCCTGGCTTACCATCCCTGCAAGAAGTGCAAAAGATTGTCTTAACTGGTACATCACACGTATTGAGAAGAGCATTGTCGATGTGAGAACTGTTGCTGCTCATGTATTTTAATTTAACTTTAAAAAAAAAAAAAAAAAAATTAACGAACTACTGAGTTTGGTTTAATGGCCTACCAATATACACTATGAGTTTCTTTGCCCTAGGAGTCGGGAAGACACACGGCAAGAAATGGAAGAAATTTGAAAGAAGAAAAAAAAAAAATAATAACAATAATAATAATAATAATAATAATAATAATAATAAAAGATCAGACAAAAAAGGATGTGTTTATTAATTGACATGAGTATTCCTTGTGATCACAATATAGCGGCGAAAGAATTTGACACGATTAGTAAATATAAAGACTTGCTAATAGAAATTGAAAAAATGTGGCATCTCAAGGCGACTACAGTACCAGTGATTGTAGGGATCTCAGGGAATGATAAAAAAAAGGTATTGAAACCTATCTGAAAATGATTCCAGGCTTACCATCCCTTCAGGAAGTGCAAAAAATCGTATTAACTGGAAAGGCTCATGTACTGAGAAGAGCTTTATCGCTGTGAAAACAACATCCATCCATGAATTTATTTATTTATTAATTTTTAAATACATATTTTATCTGTGAATTTGCGTGTGTAATCTGGGAATGCATACAATGAGCTTCTCTGCCCTAGGTGTATGGAAAACACTCGGCGAGAAACGGAAGAAAATTTGGAGAAAGAAGGAAAAGACATAATAATAATGATAATAATAATAATAATAATAATAATAATAATAATAATAATAATAATAACATTGTTTTGTCTTGGTATAAAAGATGGGCTACAGCAAATATTCTGCTCAATACCACAGATTTGCTTGTCAGTAGTTTGACCTTAACCAGTTGAACATGTCCCTTAGTGGCTGACGATATGTGCATCTCTGATCACGAGCAGAAGTAGTGGGGGAGCATCATAGCCATGTGATGAGAGGGTTTCTTTGGAGTTTGAATAATTCACTTCTGGAAACATGGGTGGTTCTTTCAACATCCTTAAACAACCCTTATTCAGGGACCTTTTGAGAGGGATGGGCTACTCGACCAGAAGAAAATTCTAAACTGGGCTCCACCTGCAAGGTCATGCGCTGTTTATCTTGATATGAGATCACCATGTCGCGCACATATGGTTGTGATGCATGTGCCTGGTGTACCCTTATCATACGGGTAGTCATGATGAGTATATTGGGCTTTGTATATTTTACCCCAGTGTCACTTTGATGGCATGCACTGCTCTCTCACTCAATAATAATAAGAAGAAGAAGATAGAGAAATTAACGCCAATAGGCCAGATATAGTTGTCAGAGATCATGAAGAAAAAAAATGTTTTCTAATTGATGTATCAATACCGGCAGATGACAACATGTCTCTAAAAGAAATGGAGAAACTCTCAAAATACAAAGACCTGGAAATAGAGGTAACTAGAATGTGGAATTTGAAAACAGAGACAATTCCTATCATAGTAGGCGCATTAGACATGATAAAAAAAATATTCAGACAAATACATAACAAAAACACCAGGACTTACAAACACATATAACATACAGAAAATTGCACTACTAGGCACTGCACACATCCTACGCAGAACACTTTCCATACAATAACGATCAGAGCATCACAACAAATCACAGCACATACCCAAGGCACACAGAGCTGCGCTCAGTAGTGAAGTGAAAGCACGATATAAAAATAAAACTACTGAATAATAATAATAATAACAACAACAACAACAACAACAACAACAACAATAATAATAACAATAACAACAATAATAATATAATAATAAAAATAATAATAATAATAACATAACAACAATAATAATAATAATAATAATAATAATAACCATAACAACAATAATAATAATAATAATAATAATAATAATAACAATAACAACAATAATAATAATAATAATATAATAATAATAATAACAATAACAACAATAATAATAATAATAACCATAACAACAATAATAATAATGATAATAATAATAATAATAATAATAACAATAATAATAATAATAATAATAATAATGATAATAATATTTATATATATATATATGTATGTGTGTGTATATGTCTGTGTGTCTGTGTTTGTTCCCCCAACATTGCTTGACAACCGATGCTGGTGTGTTTACGTACGTCCCTGTAACTTAGCGGTTCGGCAAAAGGGACCGATAGAATAAGTACTAGGCTTACAAAAAGAATAAGTCCCGGGGTCGATTTGCTTGACTAAAGGCGGTGCTCCAGCATGGCCACAGTCAAATGACTGAAACAAGTAAAAAAGTAAAAAGTAATAGTGCTCATGCAGTTTCACATATAAGCGCCTTTCGGTGCCACCTAAAAGTGCCTCTGTGGAGCCACGTAAAAACACCCAGCACACTCTGTAAAGTGGTTGGTGTTAGGAAGGGCACCTGGCTGTAGAAACCTTGCCAAATCAAGCTGGAGTCTGGTGCAGCCCCATCCCAGCTTGGAGGCACATGGCCTAGTGGTTAGAGCAGTGGACTTGTGGTCGAGGGATCGCGGGTTCGAATCTCAGACTGGGTGATGTGTGTGTTTATGAGTGAAACACCTAAGCTCCATGTGGCTCCGGCAGAAGGTAATGACGAACTTCTACTGACTCTTTCGCCACAACCCTCTCTCACTCTTTCCTTCTGTCTCTTGCTGCTCACCTGCGACAGACCGGCGTCCCGTCCAGGTGGGGAATCTATATGCCAAGGAAACCAAGAAACTGGCCCTTATGAGTCAGGCATGGCTCGAGAAGGAACAAAACAACCCCAGCTCTGGTCATACTGTCCAACCCATGCCAGCATGGACAAACGGACGTTAAATGGGGATGATGACAAATAAAAACATAGCAAACACCACTGACCGCAAACACCTATACAACAATCGTAGCTCTTACCTGCATTTAAGTTTGATATGAGGAAAACCAAGAGAAAATTCCAGGTGAGAAGGAAACCGTGTTGTCTGGATTCCATGTTCGGTTTGGACAGAGACACACAGACAGACAGATAGACCAAGCGATGGGGAGTAGGCACAGGTTGCGGTATTGGTGATGGTGCTGCTGGTGGTGGTTGTGGTGATGCAGGTAGCAGCAGTAGCCACAGCAGCAGCAGCAGTTGTAGTGAGAGCGGTGGTGGTGGCGGCAGAAGTGATGGTGATAGTTGTGATAGCGGTGGTGGTGGTTTTGGTGGAGGCAGCAGTGGTGGTGGTGGCAGTAGTTGTGATGGTTGTGGGTGGTTGTGGGTGGTTGTGGTGGTTGTGGTGATAGTGATGATATTAATGGTGGTGGTGGTGGTGGTGGTGGTGTTACTTATGCAGGTGGAGACTAGTTATAGTCATGGTTATGATGATGGTGATGGTGGTGGTAGTAGTAGTAGTAGTAGTGGTGGTGGTGGTGGTGGTGCTACTGCTGGTGTTGGTGGTGCTAGTGGTGGTGGTGCTGGTGGTGGTGGTGCTAGTGGTGATGATGGTGGTGGTGGTGGTGCTGGTGCTGGTGGTGGTGATGGTACAGGTGGTAGTGGTGGTGGTGGTGGTAGTGGCAGTAGTGGTGGTGGTTTACTGATGTGGGTGGAAACTGGTTTATAGCTGTGATTGTCATGCTGTTGGTAATGATGATGATGGTGATGATGATGATGATGATGATGATGAGGAGGAGGAGGAAGCTGGTGTCGATAGTGGAGATGGTGGTGGTGGTGGTGGTGATGGGGTTAGCAGTTGTGGTGGTGGTGGTGGTGGGGAGGACACTGGTGATTGTAAACAGAGGTGCAGCATTGCAGGTGAGTGTATTGCAGGGGACACATCTAGTGGTCAATGGCTGTGGTCAGTGGATGTGGTGTAGAAGGGGGATACGGTGGTGGGGATGGTGGTGGTGGTGGTGTGGTGGTGGTGGTGGTGGCGGTCTTCAGATTAGTAAAGATAAATGGCATAGGTAGGTGCGGTAGCGCTTTATTAATATTGGTGCAATTATCAGTGAGAACTGATAATTGTTGCTGCATGTATAAATACACACGCACACACACACACACACACACACACATTATATATATATATATATATATATATATACATATATTTGCATATGTATATATATATAGATACCGGAGTAAACACATAAATGTGAAACAAGGTGGAAAAAAGAGTACTCAAATACCAGGGGTAGAGTAATATACTTTATTTAAAAGCAGCAGAAATTCAACAAAACCTGTTACTCGGAGTTTCACGTTCCCGTTCGTCGGACAGTTTTGTTAAAAAAAAAACAAAAAAAAACTGTCCGACGAACGGGAACATGAAAGTCCGAGTAACAGGTTTTGTTGAATTTCTGCTGCTTTTAAATAAAGTATATATATAGAGAGATAGATATATAGATATATATCATCATCATTATCATCATCGTTTAGCGTCCGCTTTCCATGCTAACATGGGTTGGATGGTTCAACTGGGGTCTGGGAAGCCAGAAGGCTGCACCAGACTCCAATCTGATCTGGCAATGTTTCTATGGCTGGATGCCCTTCCTAACGCCAACCACTCCGTGAGTGTAGTGAATGCTTTTTACATGTCACTGGCACAGGGGCCAGGGGAGGCTGGCAAACATCCACGATCGGTTGGTGCTTTTTACGTGCCACCGACACGGACGCCAGTCAGGCGGCGCTATATATATATATATATTATATATAATATATTATATATATATATATACTAGCTGAAGGTGATCCGCTCTACGCGCGGGTAAGAGTGTGGTTGTTACTTTCTGTTTCTTCCTTTCAGCATGTAAAAAGCACCATCCGAACGTGGCCGATTGCAGCGCACCTTGACTTGATTCTGTGCCGGTGGCACGTAAAAAGCACCAACTGATCGTTGTCGGAGCGAGCCCCCCTGGCACGAAAAAAGCACCCACTACAATCACAGAGTGGTTGGCGTTAGGAAGGTCGTCCACCTGTAGAAACACTGCCAGATCAGACTGGTGCCTGGTGCAGCCTCCTGGCTTCCCAGACCCCGGTCACACTGTCCAACCCGTGCTAGCAAGGAAAACGGACGTTAAACGATGATGATGATGATGATTCTCCGTCTTTGTTTCTCTCTCCTTTCTCTCTCACTTTCCCACTCTCTTACTTTTCTTTTCTCTCGGACTCTCCCTCGCTTTCTCTTACTCTCTATCTTTATCTATCTCTCTCCCATTTATAAACAACAGAAGATCTTGAGTAAGTTGAGAAATAAAATATTTAGAAAGATCAATCATAAATATCAGGCAGTGGCAACGGAAAGGTCTGCTTCAAGGCAGACAGCAAAACACTAACATTTAAAAGGGACAGACGAACTTGCGAGCTGAATAAAAATAATAAAATATTGGAAACCAAAGTTTGAAGGGATAGAATCTGAGGATAGTAGAGTCACCATGGCTGGCATTTCTTAACGACAGACAGCAACGTATTGACAGTTTAACGGCTTGCGTAAAATTTTGAACATGATGTAAAAGAAAATTCGTAAACACCAAGTTTTGAAGTGATTCTTCCTCACGACAGTAGACTCACGATGGCAAGCATTCAAAACTTCTTTATCATGGACGGCAACACATTGACGATTAAAAGGCTGGCGCAAATTTTTTAGCTTGATGTAACAGAGAATTCATAAACACCCGCTCCTTGAAATTTTAATCCCCTTCCAGCCCCATTTAGACCCCTTTTCACATTTTGGTTAATATAACCCGATTTCATTTGGGTCTACTGGGGCCACATTTTATAAGATGAGGAATTTTGTCCTAGACGTGACACCTTTCATTTGAGGAAAAAAATAGTTGTCATGCAAACTTGCCAGCACTTTTAACATAGGTGTGCATATTTTCAGCTGAATCAACCAACTACGTAATGCACACATTATATATATATATGTATATATATATGTGTGTGTGTGTGTGCACGCATTATATATACAAATGTATACAAATGAGATATATATCTGTATAAATTAAATTAGAGATAAAACCACTAATAGGCAAATCAAACAGTGAAAAACCAAAAACAAAAACATAAAAAAAAATATAATATATAAAATATATAAAATATAAAATTGAAAAATTTAAATTATTTAAATTGAAAATAAAAATTATTAAATTATATTTATAATTTGTTTAAAAATATATATAACTATGAAAAAGTATGAAAAAGTTTAATATACATAAATACAGATATATACACTTTGTATATATACATTATATATACATATTTATATATAGAACACACACACACACACATAAATGAACGCAAGAATATCTGATTCATAATATTTGTTCTCATGCTCGTGTGTTGTTGGTGACAGACAGATACATAAAAGAACGCCGAAGTGATGGGAAGGTAGGAAACAGAGTGAGTGAAAAAGAGAGGAAATAGCGAGAGTGAGTTTAGGAATATACATTAAATAACGGGAGTGGAATTGTCAAAGTTTTAAATGAAGGGGAGTGAGAGGGTAATGGAGGAAATAGCGTGAGTGAGGAAGATGGCCCCTAGCAACCACACCTTTTAAGATAGGGATTTCTAAGGTAGCCCACGGGCATCGTCACCTCATTCTACATGTCCCTGTAAATTTTGGAGCGAATCGGACGAGATGTAGTGGCATTGAAAGCGATCCAAGCAGTAAAAACGCATTTCAGTTTTATATATAGAGATATATATATATATATTTACATATATACATATATATGTATATATATATTTACATATTTGTATATATACATACATATGTCATCATCATCATTTAGCGTCCGTTTTCCATGCTAGCATGGGTTGGGGTCTGGGAAGCCAGGAGGCTGTGCCAGGCTCCAGTCTGATCTGGCAGCGTTTCTACAGCTGGATGCCCTTGCTAACACCAACCACTCCGTGAGAGTAGTGGGTGCTTTTTATGTGCCACCGGCACTGGTGCCAGACGGGGCTGGCAAACGGCCACAGTTGGATGGTGGTTTTTACGTGCCACCGGCAATATACATATATATACATACATACATACATACATATATATATATATATATATATATAAAAGTATGCGATTGAGTATTATCTGGTAATTGATATTTGATTTAGATGTATTTCTCCATTTTCTTATCTTGTATTATTAATTTGTGGTAAATCATTTTACCTTTGCCCATATAATACAGTAAATGAATTGATTGCATCACAATCCTTAACATTTATGTATTAACTTTGTTGGGTACTTCACTAGCAGTATATTGGATATATGTTATCCCATGGAGGGTTGCATTTACAACCCCTATCTCAATTTGTATATATATATATATGTATATAAAATGAGATAGGGGTTGAAAATTCAACCCACCATGGGATAATATATATCCAATATACTGCTAGATAGGTACCCAACAAAATTAATACATAGATGTTAAAAATTGTCAAACAATCAGTTCATCTATTGCATTATATGGGTAAAGGTAATAATATTACCGTAATTAATACTACAAAATTAGAGAATGGAGAAATATACTTAATCAGTAAAACATCAACTATCCGATGATACTCAATCCATACTTTAATACACCATTACATATGAGTAAAGGCAATACATAAAATGAAATGAGATATACAGTAATAGTAAAAAGATAAAGATCTTTTTTACTATTACTGTATATCTCATTTCATTTTATGTATTGCCTTTACTCATATGTAATGGTGTATTAAAGTATGGATTGAGTATCATCGGATAGTTGATGTTTTACTGATTTAAGTATATTTCTCCATTCTCTAATTTTGTAGTATTAATATATATGTATAAATATTTATATATATGTATGTATATATATATATATATAGATATATATATATATATATATATAGTGAGAAATTGCAAAAAACAAAAGACAAAGGCGGGTGGTGTGTAAATAATAAACAGATGTATTAGTTTAACGCTCTTCGACAGAAAGGAACATAGAAATAAACAGGGAGAGAAACTAAAAGAGGTTTAGTGGCTAGCGATCTATCATGGCGAATATATATGTATATACATATTTACACACACACACACACACATATATATTTTTGTGTCGGTGGCACGTAAAAGCACCATCCGTTCGTGTCCGTTGCCAGCATCACCTGGCCCCGTGCCGGTGACACATAAAAGCACCATCCGTTCATGGCCGTTGCCAGCATCGCCTGGCCCCGTGCCGGTGACACGTAAAAGCACCATCCGTTCATGGCCGTTGCCAGCATCGCCTGGCCCCGTGCCGGTGACACGTAAAAGCACCATCCGTTCGTGGCCGTTGCCAGCATCGCCTGGCCCCGTGCCGGTGACACGTAAAAGCACCATCTGTTCGTGGCCGTTGCCAGCATCGCCTGGCCCCGTGCCGGTGACACGTAAAAGCACCATCCGTTCGTGGCCGTTTGCTAGGTCAGTCTGGCACCTGTGCAAGTGGCACGTAAAAAACACCCACTACACTCACGGAGTGGTTGGCGTTAGGAAGGGCATCCAGCCGTAGAAACACTGCCAGATCTGACTGGGCCTGACGAAGCCTTCCAGCTTCACAGACCCCAGTTGAACCGTCCAACCCATGCTAGCATGGAAAGCGGACGTTAAATGATGATGATGATATAAATTAACAGAATGAGATAAAAAATCCAAGCCGGTGAAGGACAGACAAACAGATTAAGCTGATTACATCAACTCCAGTGTGAAACTGGTACTTAATTTATCGACCCCAAAAGGATGAAAGGCAAAGTTGACCCCAGCGGAATATTATTGGAACTGGCCATTGCAAGATCTGCATCACAGAGGGAGCCAAAATTCTTAAGGACTATAATAAACCTGGCTTATTAAACAGCCATAAAGAAGTGTTTTCTAAATGTATCCACTTCAAGCGCTACTAACTGGAAAATTGGATTTCCCAGTTCACTAGTTAGGGCTCTTCAGGTCCATAAAGGTTTTCACCCCTCTGTCGTTACGTTCTGAGTTCAAATTCCACCGAAGTTGACTTTGCCTTTCATCCTTTCGGGGTCGATAAATTAAGTACCAGTTACGCACTGGGGTCGATACAATCCACTTAATCCGTTTGTCTGTCCTTGTTTGTCCTCTCTGTGTTTAGCCCCTTGTGGGTAGTAAAGAAATAAGAAACTGCAAGAGGCCCATGGTGTGTGTGTGTGTATGTGTATCTTTGCGTCAGTGTTTGTGCCCCACCACCGCTTGACAACCGATGTTGGTGTGTTTATGCCAACATAACATAGCAGTTCGCCAAAAATATACCGATAGAATAAGTAACAAGCTTAAGGTACTACTTAAGAAGAGTGGTCCCGGGGCGCGCACTCGCGTACTCGTGCATCCGCGCTAGCTAGTCGTGACTTGTCGCTCCTTTGTGTTTTTTGCATTTTATTTACTTTGTGTAAAAACATAATTTATTTTGTATTTTATTTACTTTGCTTGGTAGTCGTTGTAGGATCGACTAGTCACGACTAGCTAGCGCGGATGAGCGACTACGAGACTGCGCGGACCGGGACCACTCTTCTTAAGTAGTACCCAAGCTTAACAACAAATAAGTCCGAGGGTTGATTCATTCGAATAAAAAAAAAAGGCGGTGCACCAGCATGGCCGCAGTCTGATAACCATGAAAGACAAAAGATAAAAGACACGGCGTAACTTCGGTATAGGTACTGGAAGTACCCGATGTATTTCAAGAAAGTGTTTTTTTTTAATATTTATGGAAATTCTAAAGAATACATAGGGTTAGGGGTGGGAGAAAAGGGTTTCTTTTATCTTCAGAAATGTAAACAAAGCCACTTCCGGGATACTACAAGCGAACAGTGGTCCCGGTGCGCGCACTCGCGCATCCTCGCCAGCTAGTCGTAAGTAGTCGATCCTAAAATTTTTTTAAACTAAGTAAATAAATTATTTTTATAAACAAACTAGGGTTTGGGTTAAAAAGCCGCTGTAGGATCGACTACTTACGACTAGCTAGCGCAGATGCGCGAGTGCGCGCACCGGGACCACTGTTCGCTAGTAGTACCCAGTTCCGGTACTTATACCGAAGGATCGCCAGAGACATAATCCAAGACCAGGTTGTGGTGCACCTGAGCACTGTATACAATAATTTCATTATGCGCGAGTGCGCGCACCGGGACCACTGTTCGCTGGTAGTACCCAGTTCCGGTATTTACGGTACTTATACCGAAGGATCGCCAGAGACATAATCCAAGACCCCGTTGTAGGATCGACTAC
>NC_043024.1:10309002-10344002 GCF_006345805.1 Octopus sinensis
TTTTCAAAATCTGGTACCTGTATCGGTTTCCTTTGCCAAACTGCTAAGTTAAGGGGACGTAAACGCACTAACACCGGTTGTTAAGCGGTGGCGGGAGTCAAACACACACACACACACACACATTCTTTTATTCTTTTACTTGTTTCAGTCATTTGACTGTGTCCATGCTGGGGCACCACCTTAAAGGCCTCTTTTGCCGAACCGCTAAGTTACAGGGATGTAAACGCACCAATATCGGTTGTCAAGCGATGGGTGGGGAAGAGAAGCGGAAAAAAAATACACATATGTTTATGCACAACGGGCTTCTTTCAGTTTCCGCCTACCAAATCCACTCACAAGGCTTTAGTTGGCCCGAAGCTATAGTAGGAGACGATTATGGAAAAACATTTTTTTTTTTTATTAGTGTGATATAAGGGGGATTTAGCTGTTGTTTTTAGCACATCTCACCACCACCTGATACCTTCCTTGTTTCTTTGTCACTGACATATACTCTTACTCTTTTTACTCTTTTACTTGTTTCAGTCATTTGACTGCGGCCATGCTGGAGCACCGCCTTTAGTTGTGAAAATCGACCCCGGGACTTATTCTTCGGAAGCCTAGTACTTATTCTATCGGTCTCTTTTGCCGAACCGTTAAGTTACAGGGACGTAAGCACACCAGCATCGGTTGTCAAGTGATGTTGTGGGGACAAGCACAGACAAAGAAACATATACACACACACACATACATATATATATATACATATATACACATGTATACGACGGGCTTCTTTTTGTTTCCGTCTACCAAATCCACTCACAAGGCTTTAGTTGGCCCGAAGCTATAGTAGAAGACAATTATGGAAAAACAATTTTTTTTTTATTAGTGTGATATAAGGGGGATTTAGCTGTTGTTTTTAGCACATCCCACCACCACCTGATACCTTCCTTGTTTCTTTGTCACTGACATGTACTCTTACTCTTTTACTTGTTTCAGTCATTTGACTGCAGCCATGCTGGAGCACTGCCTTTAGTCGAGCAAATCGACCCCAGTACTTATTCTTTGTAAGCCTAGTGCTTATTCTATCGGTCTCTTTTGCCGAACCGCTAAGTTACAGGGACGTAAGCACACCAGCATCAGTTGTCAAGTGATGTTGGGGAGACAAACACAGACACACACACACACATATATATATATACATATATATACAACGGGCTTCCTTCAGTTTCCGTCTACCAAATCCACTCACAAGGCTTTGGTCAGCCTGAGGCTGTAGTAGAAGACACTTGCCCAAGGTGCCACGCAGTGGGACTTGAACCCGGAACCATGTGGTTCGTAAGCAAGCTACTTACCACACAGCCACTCCTATGTCTAAAATTTTTTTTTTTAATCATTTTTAAATCATACAAATTCTCGTATGTAGAACACAAATTCTTAAAGATTTTCTGGAAATTCCAAAGAATAAAAAAGTTATGAGGGGCTAGATGCAGTGTTTGAACCAGAATTCCCTAAAAAAAAAAAAGACGTACTCATAGTGACACGTAGACAAATTTGTTTTCAAAATTTCAAGTTTCATTTTGTAATATTATACATGATGTGTGACTGTACATATGTGAGAGCGCAGACCATTTTTTTCCCTTCTTTTATTCATGTTAAATTCTTACAGAATCTACCCTGTCTGAAAGATATTTGTAGACAATTTCATTAAAAAGAAAAATAAGCAAAATTGTAACCTACACCCTCTGAAAGCTATTTGTTGAAATTTTCATAAAAAGAAAATACCATTTGGTAAAATTCTGGTTTAATCCTTTCATTACCAACCCGGCTGAAACTGGCTCTGAGTGCAAATGTCTTGTTTTCATAAATTTTGAATTAGAATCTTCCACCAAACCTTAGTCACAAATACTGTTCCTAACACTCACTGAATGACAACTAAGTTATTTTACTAAATTCTTTGTTATATTTAAAGTAATTGAAAGAAACTCAGAGAATCTCAACAGAAATATGGTAACAAAAGGGTTAAAATATATAATAGAGAAATAATTCTTAACCCTTTCATTACTGTATTTCTGTTGAGATGCTCAGTGTTTCTTTCAATTAATTTTAAATATAACAAAGAATTTAGTAAAATAACTTAGTTATCATTAAGCTAGTGTTAGAAACATAAATTGTGACTAAAGTTTGGTGGAAGATTTTAATTCAAAACTTTTGAAAACAAGAGATTTGTACTACAGAGCCAGAGGCAGTTTCAGGCGGATTGGTAACAAAAGGGTCTCTTCCATCATTTGTAAGGATGAAAAGAAAATTTCAGCAATCCTCATCATGATGGAGAAAATCCAACTTATGTGGACATGCTATTCTGAAGGTCTGGCAAGGCATTCTACTGTGAAAATTGCCCAGCAGCAACAAAAGGGTACTCAGCTAGTATGTATATGTGTGTATTTATGTGTGTGTGTGTGTATATACATATATGGCTGTTTCCTGCACCAGCTTCACATAGAAGCCCCAGCCCATCCAAAGTGCCTTGGATCACAGGATGGCCTGCTGTGCTTACCTTGGATCGTAGGGCGACCTGCTGTGCTAGAGGACAGCTATTGAGTCCAGTACATCAACACCAAAAATCAAATGGAAATTGTAGTTGTGATACCTGTGCCGGTGGCACATAAAAAGCACCATCCGAACATGGCCGATGCCAGTGCCACCTTGAGTAGCTTCTGTGCCGGTGGCACATAAAAAGCACCAACCAATCGTGGCTGCTGCCAGCCCCCCCCCCCCCCGGCACCTATGCCGGTGGCACATAAATAACACCCACTACACTTACGGAGTGGTTGGTGTTAGGAAGGGCATCCAGCTGTAGAAACACTGCCAGATCAGACTGGAGCCTGGTGCAGCTCTGGCTTCCCAGATCCCCGGTCAAACCGTCCAATCCATTCTAGCATGGAAAATGGACGTTAAACGATGATGATGATGATGATGATGTGTGTGTGTGTGTGTGTGTGTATATATATATATATATATGTGTGTGTGTGTGTGTATGTGTGAGTATGTGTGTGTGTGTGAGTATATGTGTGTGTGTGTATATATGTTTGTGTGTGTGTAAATATATGTGTGAGTATATGTGTGTGTGTATATATGTGTGAGTATATATATATATATATATGTGTGTGTGCATGTGTATACATATATGTGTGTGTGTATATATATATATGTGTGAGTATATATATATATGTGTGTGTGTGGTGTATATATATATATATATATATATATATATATAATAAAAAAAATCTGATTATGTCTGTTTCTTCTTCAGAAATTTCAGTGATGGAATCCAGACAACGGAGGCACACCAAACCTTCGGCTAACAACAACCAGAAGAACATTCCTGCAGAGGACAAGAAAGCCAAACGTGGTAGCAAAAAGAAGAAGGTGCCTGCAGCTTCTCCTCCAAATAGTCGTCCCAGTACTGGACAATGCGTGACCATCTTGTGGGGCCTGATCGGTATATTGGCTGCTGTCGCCATTGGTTACGCACATGCAAGGTACATGTCCACCTTGCACGACAACTATCTTTGGTTTTCTCAGATTTCAGTAAGTACCTTGTTTATCTTTTATTCTTTTTACTTGTTTCGGTTATTAGACTGTGGCCATGCTGGGGTACCACCTTGAATGTATCGACTCCAGTACTTGTTTTTTTGGGGGGGTTTTTTGGGGGGTTTTTTTTTGTAAACTTGGTACTTATTCTTTTGGTCTCTTTTGCCAAAGCACTGTTACATGGATGCAAACACATTAACACCGGTGTCAAGTGGTGATGGGGGGACAAACAATGACAAATACACACACACATATCTAAACCATAAAACCCCATGTAATTTGCACACCTGTGTAGTTTACACAGGTGAGTTTCAGGATAAAAATTGTTAAAAAAAGCTTCTACTCATGCAAAATTCGCACCCAAGAGTTTTCAGAATTTCCAATATGGCTAGGGAAAAAAGGTTTTCAATTTAGTTGTACTTAGCACAATTAGATTTCATTAAATAAAAATAATTTCTGTTAACAGGTAACATATTAAAAACTCTGTGCCGGTGGCACGTAAAAAGTACCATCCGATCGTGGCCATTGCCAGCCTTGCCTGGCCTCTGTGCCGGTGGCACGTAAAAGGCACCATCCAATTGTGGCCATTTGCCAGCCTCGTCTGGCACATAAAAAGCACCCACTACACTCATGGAGTGGTTGGCGTTAGGAAGAGCATCCGGCTATAGAAACACTGCCAGATCAGACTGGGCCTGGTGCAGCCTTCTGGCTTCCCAGATCCCAGTTGCACCGTCCCAGCCATGCCAGCATGGAAAGCGGACGCTAAACGATGATGATGATGAAGTGTTTGTGTTGTTTATAATAACCTTTATTTTACACTTCTTTTCCACAAGAGATTATGTCCGATCTTTAGACATACTTCTGTAATCATGATTACAGGAAAAGTTGATAATTCTTATCAACAAAGACAAAGCTGATAAATATGCACAAGTGTTGCAAAATAAATTTAATCTCTCTCTATATAAACGGCAGTTTGTCTGTGTGTGTTTCTGTGTGTCTGTTAGGTTGTACCCTCACCCTGACCACGGCTTTCAACCGATTCTGATGAAACTTGACACACACATAGCCCAATGTCATAATTCAAAACTAACGCAGCGAAAATTTTGAAAAGTTCCCCCAGTTCTGAAAAAAATCGATAAATTCGACATGGGGTCGAGAATCAGAAACACAAACCGCAAACTGTCTAGGGGACGCAACTCCACCTTTTTTCACTCTCAAAAAAAATTTACCATCATTTTTTTCCATTTTTTTGCTATTTTTTGGCTATAACTCTCTAAAAATGCTTTATAGTTATTTCCCTTACAAACCTGAGCAACGCCGGGCGATACTGCTAGTTACTGATAAACATCAGCTTGGATGATACTTTATTCAACTGATAGATGAAGGTGACCAATCAGACCGATTTTGTAAACAGAATTCTGATTGGTCGAAAGTGTCTTCTTGTCTCAAGCTCTGATTTTCTGCCTATTCTTGTCGGAACCTTTGATATGGAGTATTGAAATTTTAATCCCTTTCACACATATAAAATGTCAAGCAAACTTAAAAATTTGTCATTACCGTTTTAGCCGGGATACCAAAGTGATAGTTTGGTAATCCGCTGAAACAAACATTAAAAATCGAAAGGAGAAAATAAACAGCTTTGCAAGTTTAACTCAGTGTTTATTGAACAAGAGAGGTGCAAAATTTAAGAAGTGACTTGTTAGAATATACATGTCTGTGAGGAGACATAAACAAGAATAGCAAAAATCTACTATGCCAGAGGAACTGGTGATACATATATTACAAGTGTTCTATGAAGAGAACATAAGATTGCTGCCATAATTCAACATGAATGCGAAACAACATTAAACATCGTATTAGGTAAATGAAGGTTTCTATAGGAACGCTACGTCATATTCACTTAGTGACACCACTGGGAGGTGGTCCTCAAAGTCGCTGGAAATAGAGATCTCCAGGTCCAAATTCTTGGATGGCCCCACTACACTCTTGGTGTGGTTGGCATTATGAAGGACATCCAACTGCAGAAACCATGCCAAATCAGATTGCAACCTGGTGCCACTTCCCAGTTTTTGGTCAAACTGTCCAACCTATGCCAGCATGGAAAACAGATGTTAAATGAAGATGATGTTGATAATGATATATATATTTTTATATACATTAAATCTATATTGATTTCGTGGAAACAGCTTGCCAAAGATTTGACATGGTCACCAGCTGTTCTAATTAACTCCCTCTGCTAGTTCATTTTTGTAACATAAAACTTAAGGTGTTTTTCTGTGTGTGTGTGTGTGTGTGTGTGTGTGTGTATCATCATCATCATTTTAACATCCATTTTTCCAAACTAGCCTGGGTCACATGTAATTTGTTAAAGCAGATTTTTACAGCCGGATGCTCCTCCCCTGCTTCCTGGAAAGGTAATAATTCCTCATAGCTAGACATTTTATACGGAAGACCACAGATGAACAACCCCACTTGTTTGACAATGATACATATTTACAACTGTTATGTGATATCAAGACTAGGGTACACATGCACACAGAGGTGTCTGTGTGTATAGATATACATACATATAGGAGATATGCTGTGACTGCGAAGACCCGACAAATAATGTGAGTTCATGGCTGTTCCTGCACCAGCTTCACATGGAAGACCCAGCCCATCCAAAGTGCCTTGAATCGTAGGGCAACCTACTGTCCTTGAGGAGACCTATTGAGTCAAATACATTAACATCAAAAAATCAAAAGGAAATTGTAGACGTGATACCTCTGCCAGTGGCATGTAAAAAGCACCATCCGAACGTGGCCGATGCCAGTGCCGCCTTGACTGGCTTCGATGCCGGTGGCACGTAAAAAGCACCAACTGATTGGGGCCGATGCCAGTGCCGCCTTGACTGGCTTCGATGCCGGTGGCACGTAAAAAGCACCAACTGATTGGGGCCGATGCCAGTGCCGCCTTGACTGGCTTCGATGCCGGTGGCACGTAAAAAGCACCAACTGATTGGGGCCGATGCCAGTGCCGCCTTGACTGGCTTCGATGCCGGTGGCACGTAAAAAGCACCAACTGATTGGGGCCGATGCCAGTGCCGCCTTGACTGGCTTCGATGCCGGTGGCACGTAAAAAGCACCAACTGATTGGGGCCGATGCCAGTGCCGCCTTGACTGGCTTCGATGCCGGTGGCACGTAAAAAGCACCAACTGATTGGGGCCGATGCCAGTGCCGCCTTGACTGGCTTCGATGCTGGTGGCACGTAAAAAGCACCAACTGATTGGGGCCGATGCCAGTGCCGCCTTGACTGGCTTCGATGCTGGTGGCACGTAAAAAGCACCAACTGATTGGGGCCGATGCCAGTGCCGCCTTGACTGGCTTCGATGCCGGTGGCACGTAAAAAGCACCAACTGATTGGGGCCGATGCCAGTGCCGCCTTGACTGGCTTCGATGCTGGTGGCACGTAAAAAGCACCAACTGATTGGGGCCGATGCCAGTGCCGCCTTGACTGGCTTCGATGCTGGTGGCACGTAAAAAGCACCAACTGATGGGGCCGATCCAGTGCCTCCTTGACTGGCTTCGATGCGGTGGCACGTAAAAAGCACCAACTGATTGGGGCCGATGCCAGTGCCGCCTTGACTGGCTTCGATGCTGGTGGCACGTAAAAAGCACCAACTGATTGGGGCCGATGCCAGTGCCGCCTTGACTGGCTTCGATGCTGGTGGCACGTAAAAAGCACCAACTGATTGGGGCCGGGCGTCTCCATTCTTTGTTATCTCACCTGAAAGGTTCAACATCCTGAGATTGTCCTTGAGTACTTCATCCCACATCTTTCTGGGTCTTCCGCTTCCACATGTGCCATCTGCTTTGAGAGATCAGCACTTCTTTATGTGTCTGTCAGCATCCATCCACATCACATGACCAAGCCAGCTCTGTCTTCTTTCTCTCTTGCACACAGCAACTAATTCCTCTTATGCCACAGAGGAGAATACACTCTTTTTACTTGTTTCAGTCATTTGACTGTGGTCATGCTGGAGCACCGCCTTTAGTCAAGCAACTCGACCCCGGGACTTATTCTTTGTAAGCCCAGTACTTATTCTATCGGTCTCTTTTGCCGAACTGCTAAGTTACAGGGACGTAAACACACCAGCATTGGTTGTCAAGCTATGTTAGGGGGACAAACACAGACACACAAACGTATACACACACATATGTATACACATACATACATATATATAGCACAGGGGATAGCGTGCTGGACTTCTAATCCAGTGGTCGTGGGTTCGAATCCCACCAGGGATGCTGACTGCTACTTTCCGTCCAGCCTGTGCTAGCACGGAAAACTGACATTAAACGATGATGATGATGATGATGAGATGATACGACAGGCTTCTTTCAGTTTCCGTCTACCAAATCCACTCACAAGGTATTGGTTGGCCCGAGTCTATAGTAGAAGACACTTGCCCAAGGTGCCACGCAGTGGGACTGAACCTGAAACCATGTGGTTGGTAAGCAAGCTACTTACCACACAGTCACTCCTGCACCTTTTGAAATCAATTTGAAGGGAAAACAATTTCTGCCTCTCTACCTATCTGTCTATTTGTCTCTCTGCCTCTCTGTCTATCTGTTTATTTGTCTATCTATCTACCTATCTTTACATATTCACACACACACACACACACACATATCTATACACTTGTATATACACTTGTAATTCATTCTTGGTAACAGCTGTTAATGTTTGTGCATGATGCTATATATTTGTGTGTGTGCGTGTGTGTATTTATGTTGGTTTGTGTTTATGGGTTTTGGAGTGTGTGTGTGTGTGTATTCTTGTATCTGTGTGTGTGTGTGTGAGTGTGTTTGCACACATTTGCTTACCAAAAAGAAAAAGAATTTTCTCTAAGTCTTGCAAAAATCACTTCGTAAATCTGTTTCAATCTGTATAGATTCTTGCCACAACCTGCGACACACACACGCGCATTCTCTCTGTCTGTCTGTCTGTCTGTCTTTCTCTCTTCCCCTCACACACGCATCAACATATATATATATATATACACACACACACACACACACATGTACAAACACATGTACACATTCTTTGTCTGTCTGTCTCTCTCTCTTACACACACACACACACACACACACACACACACACACACACAGACATATACATATACATGCACACACACTCCCTGTCTTGCACACACACACACACGTCAGACCTATCCACCTTCTCTCCCTCATCCTTCTCCTCCCTCTTTGCCTCTTCATCATATGCACTTTGGTCCTCCCTCTTTCTCTTCCCCCACTCACTCACACACACTCTCTCAACCATTACTACTACCACCACCACTCACTCCTCCTCCTCCTACTACTACTACAAAGTTTGACAGCCAAATACTAAGGTGGAGACCAAGTGTTGAGGAGGACCTGAGAACTGTTCTGTGATTTGCAAACCCAGGCTTATACAGGCGCACGCAGCAGTCCTTTCTCTCTTGCTTACCTATCTATCCATCTATCTATCTACCTATCTCTCTCTCTCTCTCTCTCTCTCTATCTATCTATCTATCTGTCTGTCTGTCTGACTACATATCTATCTATCTACCTGCTACTCTCTCTATCTGCCTATCTATCTACCTGCCTATCTATCTATCTATCTGCCTATCTATCTATCTGCCTATCTGCCTCTCTGTCTATCTCCCTCTCTGCCTATCTACCTCTTTACCTCTCTGTCTATCTACCTCTCTATCTATCTATCTATCTCTCTGCCTCTCTATCTGTTTATTTGTCTATCTATCTACCTATCTTTACATATTCACACACATATCTCCACGCTTGTACATACACTTGTAATCCATTCTTGTTGCCACTTATTTACACACACCCATTCATTCATTCACCACACACACTAACTCATACACATTCTGTCCATCTCATTCTCACACACAAACACACACACACACACAAACTCACCCAAACATATACTTGCTTATTCACACAAATTCAAAAGAACACACAGATATTCTCCTACATACTTTTTCACATTTTCCACTTTGCCAATTATTTTCCGTCTCCCTTTGTCTAATCCTTAATTACTTTTAACTTAATTTTAACTCCCCTCAATGCATTTAATTACCGTGTTCCCCCCTCCTCTTTTACATTCTTAACCTCACCTACTAACGGCGTTAACCATTGTCCTTCTATACCGTATCACATACATACATACATACATACATACATACATACATACATACATAAACACACACACACACACACACACACACACACACTCTTCCCTGATGCCTGAACCCCGACACCGTCACAAGAAGCGGTCTACCACCACCAATGGCCAGAAGAAGCAGACCCCGATCAGCAACACTACAGAATCCAGCGCAGACGCACAGACAGGGTCCGCCTTGCTCTGGAACCTCATCTGGTTGGTCAGCATTGCACTGGGTGCATACGTCTGTTGCATTTGCGGCTGGAAGCATGCCCTCTACATGGCTCAACTGCACGAGAACCAGTTATGGTTTTCCAACATTAAGGTGAGCTCTTTCTAGGAAGGACAGGCTCGGGTCACAGTAGTAGTATTAGTGGTGGTTGTGTGTTGTGGTGAAGGTGTGTGTAGTGAATGTGTGTGGCCCACAAGCATATGGTTGTGAGTTCAGTTCTCAGGAGTACCTTGTATCCTTGAGCAAGACATTCTGTTTCATGTTGCACTTCTCTGTGGAGGCACGTGGCCTAGTGGTTAGAGCAGCGGACTCGCGGTCGAGGGATCGCGGGTTTGAATCTCAGACCGGGCAATGTATGTGTTTATGAGTGAAACACCTAAGCTCCACTTCTGCTGACTCTTTTGCCACAACTTTCTCTCACTCTTTCCTTCTGCATCTTGCAGCTCACCTGTGACAGACCAGCGTCCCGTCCAGGTGGGGAACCTATACGCCCAGAAACCGGAAAACCGGACCTTATGAGCCAGGCATGGCTCGAGAAGGAACAAACAACAAACAAATGTTGCCCCACTCCACTCAGCTGTCAAAAACGAGTTGTATTTCAAAGGATCAGCCTTGTGTCACATTCTGTATCACACTGAATCTCCCTGAGAACTACATCCAGGGTACATACGTCTGTGGGGTACTCAACCACTTGCATGTTAATTTCACAAGCTGGCTGTTCCATTGATTGGATTAATCGGAACCCACATCATCATACCTGACAGTGATCTTTCTATCTATCTACTAGCAGTATTGCCCGGCGTTGCTTGGGTTTGTTTCGATCCTTTAGAATTGGAATTTTTGAAAAGTAGAAATTTTGCATCAAGTAGCTTGTTATTCTCTTTAAGCGAACATTTTTCTGGTTGAAATACACTGAAAGATGGCAACACAGCAGTCAAAAAATCGTAAAAAATAGGGATTTTCATAGAAAAAAAGCGCCTTTTTGATGTAAATAATTTTTGGTGTTAACATGGTCTGATTTGAAATTTTTTCTTCTATGGAATGAAGAGCAAGCCCTCTTCTATCATACTCTAAATTTTGGTCAACTTGTGCTGCAGGGTCTCTGAGGAAATAGTATTAGTTGAAGGCTACCAAACCTGCCACACACAGACAACTTCAGCTTTATATATAGAGAGATTATTAATATTATTATTATTATTATATTATTATTATTATTATTATTATTATTATTATTATCAAAAGAGTAGCAAGCCAGCAGAATTGTTAGCACTCCAGACAAAATGTTTAGTGACATTTTATTTATCTTTACATTCTGAGTTCAAATACCTATTTCTTTACTACCCACTTGGGGCTAAACACAGAGAGGACAAACAAGGACAGACAAAGGGATTAAGTCGATTACATCGACCCCAGTGCGTAACTGGTCCTTAATTTATCGACCCCGAAAGGATGAAAGGCAAAGTCGACCTCGGCGGAATTTGAACTCAGAACGTAGCGGCAGACGAAATACCTATTTCTTTACTACCCACAAGGGGATAAACACAAAGGGGACAAACAAGGACAGACAAACGGATTAAGTCGATTACATCGACCCCAGTGCGTAACTGGTACTTAATTTATCGACCCCGAAAGGATGAAAGGCAAAGTCGACCTCGGCGGAATTTGAACTCAGAACGTAGCGGCAGACGAAATACCTATTTCTTTACTACCCACAAGGGGATAAACACAAAGGGGACAAACAAGGACAGACAAACGGATTAAGTCGATTACATCGACCCCAGTGCGTAACTGGTACTTAATTTATCGACCCCGAAAGGATGAAAGGCAAAGTCGACCTCGGCGGAATTTGAACTCAGTACGTAACGGCAGACGAAATACGGCTATGCATTTCACCCGGCGTGCTAACGGTTCTGCCAACTCGCCGCCTTATTCTGAGTTCAAATATCATCAGAGTCGAGTTTGCTTTTCATCCCTTCAGGGGTCGATAAAATAAGTACCAGTCATGTACTGAAGTCAATGTAATCAACTTACCCCCCTCTTCCATAACTGTTGACCCTGTACCAAAATTTGAAACTAATATTATATGCCATTCATTTAATCCTTTATGTTACTGTTCATTCTTTGCAGGAATTGGAACGAGAAATATCCTTCCGGACGGAGTCGGGCTTGTACTATTCCTATTATAAGCAGATGGTGAATGCTCCATCAATAATGGAAGGTGATTGCTGTTATTTATTTTTTTTTATCTTTTTTTTTTTGTTTCAATCATTTCACTGTGGCCATGCTGGGGCACCACCTTGAATTGAAGATTGTTTTTTTTTTTTTTTTTGCTAGTTGAATGAATTGACCCCCCCAGTACTTATTTATTTCAAACCTGGTATTCTATCAATCACTTTTGCTGAACTGCTAAGTTACAGGCATAAACACACCACCACCAGTCGCCAAACAGTGGTAGAGGACACACACACACATATATATATATATGACAGGCTTCTTTCAGTCTCCGTTTACCAAATCCACTCACAAGGCTTTGGTTGGCCTGAGGCTATAGTAGAAATTTTCCCCAGGTGACATGCAGTGGGATTAAACCCGGAACCATGGTTGTCAAATACTAGTGGGGGACAAACAAAGACACAAACACACATATATACGATAGGCTTCTTTCAGTTTCCTTCTACCAAATCCACTCACAAGGCTTTGGTCGGCCTGAGACTATAGTAGAAGACAATTTCCCAAGGTGCCACGCAGTGGGACTGAACCCGGAACCATGTGGTTGGGAAGCAAGCTTCTTACCACATCTGATGAAAATTAAGCAACCACACACACTTACAAGGACTTACAAGAATATACATATACACAGGTTCTATGACAGTGACACACTCACACCACACACAAGTGTATACATACATGCACATATATATTTATATATGAGGCAAGGCATAAATTATGGTCATTTCATATTTTTTCTTTATTGTCTCTCTATTACTCTTTTACTCTTTTACTTGTTTCAGTCATTTGACTGCAGCCATGCTGGAGCACCACCTTTAGTCGAGCAAATCGACCCCAGGTCTTATTCTTTGTAAGCCTAGTACTTATTCTATCGGTCTCTTTTGCCGAACCGCTAAGTTACGGGGACATAAACACACCAGCATCGGTTGTCAAGTGATGTTAGTGGGGGGGACAAACACACACACACATATATATATATATATACATATATACGACGGGCTTCTTTCAGTTTCCGTCTACCAAATCCACTCACAAGGCTTTGGTCAGCTCAAGGCTATAGTAGAAGACACTTGCCCAAGGTGCCACGCAGTGGGACTGAACCCAGAACCATGTGGTTGGTAAGCAAGCTACTTACCACACAGCCACTCCTGTGGTGAATTAGACTTACAGCTGTTTCTGGTGGTCTTTATATGTTCGTTATCGATAGGTTTACTCAATCAGTCCATTGATCACTTAAGAACAATTGAACAGCCTAGAGAATTAATGCTACTTTCTTCAGAGTCGTTTCTGGTTATAACAAATCTGAACACTGAAGGAATGGTACAGACATGGGGGTGAGGGAAGGAAGAGAGTCTTGGGCCCCTGTCATCACCCCTGTGAGACCCAACATTGCGTCACATGTCTTCCTGAGTCTACCCCTTCCACACGTTCCCTCCACAATTAGACATCGGCACCTCTTGATGCCACTGTCTTCATTCATACACAGCCTTTGACTCACTTGCCTTTGTTTTCTCTTTATCTATGTCTTTCTTTAATTCTCTCTCTCTCCTTTTTTCATCTTTTTTTTTCCGTTTCATCCATTTATTTATTTACCTTTTTCTTCCTTTCCTTCGGTCTTACCATAAAAGGAATCAACAGCCTCACCAACGACACCCTGACCGAGTTCCCCAGCAGCATCAACGTCATTGAGAGGATGAACATTTACCAGGAAATAATCCTTGCCACCATTTACAGGAGTTTCACCGTCATTCACGTAAGTCCTTGACTCTTCACTCTTTAACAATCAGATCACCCACTCAAACGTAATGCTTATTAATTCCCATGCTTTCAATTACTATAAATCCCCAAAATTTAAAGGTCAAAATCCCTAGTGCGTACTATATACGAGGTTAAAAATGAAAATTATTTTCTAAGCAATGCCTGAGTCTCTATTTGCTGTCCGGCAATGTTTGTTCAGACGCATTTTGTGATGTCGGGTGTGAAAATACCCATGTGGAAGGTTTGGGAATGTAACACTCATGATAATTGAGGATTATATATATATATACACATAGCGTAAATCCTCGAGTATAGTCCGCCCTTGAGTATAATACGCAGGGAATCTTTAGGGAGCTGTACCTCTGAAAAACCTAAACCTTGTGTATAATATGCACCCCTTCTCTAACTTGAGTCAAGGAGGTCTATATAACGTCCTTGGTTTGTAAAACTGTATATAGTAACGTCCTTTATTATTATTGTATATATAACATAATGCAAACATGTAGCTTTTTTGTGCATTTTGTTTGCAGAAAATAAAGAAATAACAGTAATAACGTTTAATAAATGTTGCTTACTGCAAGTTATGGATGATTCTTTTATGACTTCATTGCTTTCAGGCTTAGCTTAAGGTATTTTCACACCCGACATCACAAAATGCGTCTGAATAAACATTGCCGGACAGCAAATAGAGACTCGGACATGGCTTAGAAAATATTTTTCATTTTTAACCTTGTATATAGTACGCAGTAGGGATTTTGAATGGCTATAAGAGGGATCAAGTTAAGTGGCTATAGAGGCTATTATGCTAATAAACAAATTAGATACATCAAATACATTAAATATATTAGATACACACACACACACACACACACACACTCACATATATATAATATCTCTCATACTGTCCTATTTTCTCCTACAGAAGAATTTCCAGCCAGTTTTCTTCTACATCCACACCATATTTTCCCTTCACGGTGCCTTGGTCAGTTCCCTGTTCATCACAGCATGGATGTTAAGTGAGTCATGGTTGACCGGCGTTCTTGCTGCTAGCTTTTACATCTTCAACAGGTATGTTTGGTTCTTTCTCTCCACTTGCTTCCTCTATCACAATCCTTCCACTTTGCCCCTCATTTCTCTCTGTCTCTCTCTCTCTCATCACTGGCACCATTCAAAGACTATATATCTTCATCATACGTCTGTTGTCCATGTTGCCATGGGCTGAACTGTTTGACCAGGGCTGGCAAGTTGGAAGGCTGCACCAGACACCAGTCTGATTTGGCATTGATGTCCTTCCTAACACCAACCACTCAAAGAGTGTAATGGGTGCTTTTACATGTCACTGGCACAGGTGCCATTTGTGTGACACCAGTATCTGCCACAACTGTGGTTTTGCTTGGCTTGCTGTGTCTCCTTTTCAAGCATGGCATAATGCCAAAAGGACTCGGCCATTGCCTCCATGAGGCCCAACATTAGGGTCAATGTAATTGGCACATCCCCTCCCCCAAAATTTTCAGCCCTGTACCTATAGTGGAAAGGATTATTATTATTATTATTATTGAGTGAGAGAGCAGTACATGCCATCAAAGTGACACTGGGGTACAAATATACGAAGCCCAGTATACCCATCATGACTACCCGTCTGATAAGGGTGCACCAGGCACATGCATCACAACCATATGTGTGCGACATGGTGATCTCATATCAAGATAAACAGCACATGACCTTGTAGGTGGGGCCCAGTTAGAATTTTCTTCTGGTCAAGTAACCCATCCCACTCGAAAGGTCCCTGAATAAGGGTTGTTTAAGGATGTTGAACGAAACACCCATGTTTCCAGAGGTGAACTATTCAAACCTGCAAGAATTACCTTCAACACATGGCTATGATGCTCCCCCACTACTTCTGCTTATGATCAGAGATGCACATATCATCAGCCACTAAGGGACATGCTCAACTGGTTAAGGTCAAACAACTGACAAGCAAATCTGTGGTATTGAGCAGAATATTTGCTGTAGCCCATCTTTTATACCAAGACAAATCAATGTACATAATAACACTTCCAATCAGTTAAGATCAGAAGCCACGAGAGCCACTGCCTGGTACTGCATCAGGGCATTGATGCTCCCCCACTACTTCTGCTCGTGATCAGAGATGCACATATTATTATTATTATTATCATCATCATCATCATAATTATTATTATTTTTATTATTATTATTATTATTATTATTATTATTATTATCATTATCATCATCATAATCATTATCATTATCATTATTATTATTATCATCATTATTATTGTGAAGGTAGAGAGATGGCAGAATCATTAGCATGCTGGATGAAATACTTAGCGGTATTTTGCTCGGCGCCATGTTCCGAGTTCAAATTCCACTGAGGTCGACTTTGCCTTTCATCCTTTCAGGGTCAATAAATTAAGTACCAGTTGAGAACTGGGAACAATGTAACCGACTTAATCCCCACCCACTAAAATTTCAGGCCTTGTGCCGTTAGTAGAAGGGATTATTATTGTTGTTGTTATTGTTGTAGTTATTATTATTGTTATTATTAAAATGGTATATTTCTCAAGACTAGATACTACAAGGGTAGAATATGTCATCCCACTGCGAGAGAGTTTCTCGTTGCCCTTCCTCTGGTTCCAAGTGGCAGCGATCTCATACTATCTACGTTGGAAGACAAACCCAGTACTGAATGTAAGTGCTTGCTTCTTTCTTTCTTTCTTTCTTTCTTTAGTTTCCTGTTTTCTTTCTTTGTTGTTTTTGCACCTTGTGAACCCCACCCTCACACACCTTGAACAATCCTCTTCCGTTCCATTTATGGTCGCATCCTTGGACCCTGAGAGTTTGCCCTGGCACATTGCCACCATCTCTCTCCCTCTCTTGCCCTTGTTCTCTCTCGTTTTCATTCTGTCTCATTCCGTCATCACCTAAACGCTCGTCATCTGGCACGAAGCCAACTCCTTCAATACCACCACCCCCGTCTCAAGCCCTCTTCAGACAGCCTCTGACTCAGTATTGACCCATCCATCTATGTAAACATGCATACACACACACACACACTCACTGCCACACCCACCCATTCACACACCTGTCACCTTAGCTGCTGACCTCTCAGAGTCATATTAACACACACGCACACAGATCCTACCACACACTACTACACAATTACCACCGCATGCACACCCACACATGCAGTTACATATATATATCATCATCATCGTTTAACGTCCGCTTTCCATGCTGGCATGGGTTGGACGATTTGACTGAGGACTGGCGAACCAGATGGCTGCACCAGACTCCAATCTTGATCTGGCAGAGTTTCTACAGCTGGATGCCCTACCTAATGCTAACCACTCCAAGAGTGTAGTGGGTGCTTTTACGTGCCACCAGCACGAGGGCCAGTCTGGCAGTATTGGCAACAACCATGGTCAAATGGTGCTTTTTACGTGCCACCTGCAGAGGAGTCACTCCAGCAGCACTACCAACGACCTCGCTCGAATGTTTTGTTCACGTGCCGCCAGCACAAGTGCCAGTTAGGCGATGCTGACAACGATCACACTCAAATGGTGTTTTTTACAGGTCCACCAGCACAGAAGCCAGGCAACTGCTCTGGCAATGATCCCGCTTGGATGGAGCTTTTAGCGCTCCACTGGCACAGGTGCCAGTCATCGAATTTGGTTCAATTTCGATTTCACTTGCCCCAACAGGTCTTCATATATATATATATACTCTTTTACTGGTTTCAGTCATTTGATTGTGGCCATGCTGGAGCACTGCCTTTAGTCGAGTAAATCGACTCCAGGACTTATTCTTTGTAAGCCTAGTACTTATTCTATCGGTCTCTTTTGCTGAACCGCTAAGTTACGGGGACGTAAACACACCAGCATTGGTTGTCAAGCAATGTTGGGGGGACAAACACAAACACACAAACACATATATATATATACATATATAAGACGGGCTTCTGTCAGTTTCCGTCTACCAAATCCACTCACAAGGCTTTGGTCGGCCCGAGGCTATAGTAGAAGACACTTGCCCAAGGTGCCACGCAGCGAGACTGAACCCGGAACCATGTGGTTGGTAAACAAGCTACTTACCACACAGCAAATATATATATGCACAGGCATGGCTGTGTGGTAAGTAGCTTGCTTCCCAATCACATGGTTCTGGGTTCAGTCCCACTGCATGGCACTTTGGGCAAGTGTCTTCTACTATAGCCTCAGGCCAACCAAAACCTTCAGCCCTCACCAGACCTAAATCCCTTTCAAGTGCTAAAGCACACAATCCCTGACCATCCCCCATGCAGAAAACCTGTTTCTCTTTCATATGTATTGTTGTCCTTTCTTGCAGAAAATCTCCATTGCTGTTGTGGCCTTCAGCACATTCCTCTTCATGCTGTTCTGGCAATTCAGCCAATTTATCGTTCTACTGCAGACATTCTCTCTTTTTGCTGTCTGGGTACTTGGCATGGTACCCCAACACAAGGTACGTCCTGTCTCTAGCATTTTGTATTTCCGTACGACTTTGTATATATTTTACGGAGATGTACTTGCATAGCAAGTGACCTGATCTGAGGTCGTGTGCTGGAATGAAAACAATTGCAGCGTGGAAGGTGTTTAAAAGCCGTTTAAGAAACACACAAAAACTGTTAGATTCACTTCAACATATAAATTTAATTTGTCAAAATATTTTCGTCGCTTTGAGATCACGACCTCTTCACTGACAAAATTCCGTGCTGCATAAAGGATATATATATATATAATAATAATAATAATAATAATAATAAAGGGTAAAATTAATTAATTAATAATTAATAATTCCACCAAGTAGTATTCAGCATGTTCCAAGGACCATTTTTGGTAAACTTAAACAATATTTTTTATAATTATGAGTATAATTAAAATTAGGGTTCAGCAAAAAATTTGCTTCACTACATAGCGAACTTTTCTAAAGTTTGCTATGTAGTGAAGCAAATTTTTTTGCTGAACCCTAATTATAATTATACTCATAATTATAAAAAATATTATTATATATATATATAAATATATATATATATAAGTTCAGCAACATTTAGATTCAGATGAATATGGTACTTAAGTTAAAGGCATCAGAATTTTGTATGGTATTATCCATATAAATCAAATGGGGTGATTATAAAATAAGCAACAAGAATATCAAGCAATGAAATTAACCTCTCTGTCTATATATCTACCATCTTTGTAATGTTGGCAAATGAAATAAGTATAATAATGAAGTAGCATGAAACGATTGTACTACACTACCTTGGATATCCTTGCTGCTTATTTTGATTATATATATGAGATGCAGCATGAAGTTTTCTCAGTGAACAGGTTGCGGTCTCAAAGCAACGAAAATATTTTGACAAATTAAATTTAAGTGTTGAAGTGAATCTAACGGTTTTTGTGTGTTTCTTAAATTGCTCATAAACACCTTCCACACACTGCAATTGTTTTGTATATATATTTCAATGTGTAAATGTCTCTGCAGTGTGTTGTTGTTGTTGTTGTATCTAAACGTTGTTGCTTTCTCTTGTTGCCGTTTAGGTGAAGGTGTTGCTCGTCATCGAACTGTGCAACCTTCTGCTGGTGTCTGTGATGCAGTTCTGCAGTCCAATGATAATTGGCTCACTGGCAGTCAGCTTCATTCTATCATTCATGATCCTGCTTATGTTCAAGGTAGGTAAACATGCAGTCACAGGTTCAATCTCAACACACGGCTATAGACATATTTGGAAGGTTTTGGTGGAGTTTTTTTGGGGGGTGGGTCAATAAATTAAGTACCAGTTACGCACTGGGGTCAATGTAATCGACTTAATCCCCTCCCACAAGCTGCCCTTGTTGCAAAAATTTGAATTCATCATCATTATTATTATTATTGTTATTGTGGAGGTGCAATGGCCCAGTGGTTAGGGCAGCGGACGCGCGGTTGGAGGATCACCGTTTCAATACCCAGACCGGGCATTGTGTGTGTTTATTGAGCGAAAACACCTAAATCTCCATGAGGCTCCAGCAGGGGGTGGTAGTGACCCCTGTTGGACTCTTTCACCCCAACTTTCTCTCACTCTTTCTTGAGTAACACTGCGATGGACTGGCGTCCCGTCCAGCTAGAGGGGAACACATACGCCACAGAAACCGGGAAACCAGGCCCATGAGCCTGGCTAGGCTTTAAAAGGGCATATAAATAAATAAATAAATTATTATTATTATTATTATTATTATTATTATTGAAAAGGCAGTGAGCTGGCAGAATCAGTACACTGGATGAAATGCTTAGCGGTATTTCATCTGCCGTTACGTTCTGAGTTCAAATTCCACCGAGGTCGACTTTGCCTTTCATCCTTTCAGGGTCGATAAATTAAATACCAGTTACACACTGGGGTCGATGCAATCGACTTAATACCTATATCTGTCCTTGTTTGTCCCCTATATGTTTAGCCCCTTGTGGGTAATAAAGAAATAGGTATTTCGTCTGCCGCTGTTACGTTCTGATTTCAAATTCCACCAAGGTCTACTTTGCCTCTCATCCTTTCGGGGTCGATAAAATAAGTACCAGTTACGCACTGGGGTCGATGTAATCGACTCATCCCCTCTCCCATATCGCTGCCCTTGTGGCAAAATTTGAAACCACTTTCAAATAGTATACCAATCTATTGGTCAAATATACACCAAACCTTATAATTTTCATTTCTCTTTATCATTTCATCCTCAGAACTACCTCTTTTCTGCGGGCGGCAGCTTTTACCAATTCTTTAAGGTTTCAGTTTTTAGCCTGGCTTCGCTTGTGTTGATGGTAGCCATCAACAAGCTGATTAAGGTAAGTGTATCGTCAATTCTTGTTTCATTCATTCCCAGCATTTCAGGAATTACTTTTCGTTGAAGGGAACCTACGTGAAGAGGAATTAGATCTGTGGAGGCACAGACATGGCAGTGTGTCTACATTTTTAGTGTGTGTGCGCGTGTGTGTGTGTGTATATATATGAATATATTGAGGGAGAGTTTACGAAAAAACAAAAGACGAAGGTAGGTGGTGTACAAAACAAACAGATGTATTAGTATAACGCTCAAAAATAGAAAAAGTCTTTTACATTTCGAGCCTACGCTCTTCTACAGAAAGGGACACAGAAAAAACAAGGAGAGAAAAAATGTGTGTAGTAGCTAACGATGTATATTTATATACATAAACGTATATATATATATATATATATATATATATATAGGGAGAGTTTACGAAAAAACAAAAGACGAAGGTAGGTGGTGTACAAAACGAACAGATGTATTAGTATAATGCTCAGGAATAGAAAAAGTCTTTTACGTTTTGAGCCTACGCTCTTCTACAGAAAGGAACACAGAAAAAACAAGGAGAGAAAATAATGCGTGTAGTGGCTAACGATCTATCATGGCGACTCAATATGAATATATTTTTAGTTGCAGGCATGAATGAGTAGTTCAGATGTTTGCTTCACATTCATGAGGGTCTTGAGTTCAAGTCCACAGCTTGGCATCTTGGATGTTCTGCAAAACCTAACCAATGTGTGTGTATGCTTCTATGTATGTGTGTGTGTATGCTTCTATGTGTGCGTGCGTGTGTGTGTATGCTTCTGTGTGCGTGTGTGTGTGTATGCTTCTATGTGTGTGTGTGTGTGTATGCTTCTATGTGTGTGTGTATGCCTCTGTGTGTGTGTGTCTATGCTTCTGTGTGTGTGTGTGTGTCTATGCTTCTGTGTGTACGTGTGTGTATGCTTCTATGTGTGCGTGTATGTATGCTTCTATGTGTGTGTGTATGCCTCTGTGTGTGTGTGTCTATGCTTCTGTGTGTGTGTGTGTGTCTATGCTTCTGTGTGTACGTGTGTGTATGCTTCTATGTGTGCATGTATGTATGCTTCTATGTGTGTGTGTGTGTGTGTGTGTGTATGCTTCTATATGTGCGTGTATGTGTGTGTATGCTTCTCTGTGTGCGTGTGTGTGTGTGTATGCTTCTATATGTGCGTGTGTGTGTGTATGCTTCTATGTGTGTGTGTGTGTATGCTTCTATATGTGCGTGTGTGTGTGTATGCTTCTAAGTATGCATGTATGTGTGTGTGTGTATGCTTCTATGTGCGTGCGTGTGTGTGTATGCTTCTATGTGTGCGTGTGTGTGTGTATGCTTCTATGTGTGCGTGTGTGTGTGTGTGTATATGCTTCTATGTGTGTGCGTGTGTGTGTATGCTTCTATGTGTGCGTGTGTGTGTATGCTTCTGTGTGTGCGTGTGTGTGTGTGTGTATTAATGTGTCTGTATACATATTGAGATTCAGCGTATCTCTCTGCTTTCTTCCTGTTTAGGTTGCGATTTCACTGGATGCTGATGAACATATCTTCAAGTTTCTTCTCACCAAATTTGGACTCGGCTCTTACACGCAAGTCTCACGCTTAAGCTAATCGTCTCACCTGGCAGCCCTCCCTGTCATTATCTCTGTGAAGCCCAAAGTTTGGAGATCATGCTTCACCACCTCATCCCATGTCTTCCTGGGTCTACCTCTACCGCAGGTTCCCTCTGCAGTTAGGGATCGGCACTTCTTTACACAGTTGTTCTTGTTCATATGCATCACATGACCGTACCAGCGCATTCGTATCTCTCAAAATGCTTATACTCTGTCAAACACGCACACTGACATGTTACTCTAGTCCAGTGCTTTTCAAACTTTTTGCTGGAGCGGAACCCCAAGGAAACATTCCACTGGCTCGAGGAACCCCTGTGCAATAATTTAATAGTCTTATGCACACGTATCTGTACAGGAGACTTAAAAATTACTGCCGATTTTAGCAGTTTTGTAACTTCTTGTAGAACCCCTGGACTGTACTGGCGGAAACCTAAGGTTCCGTGGAACCCTGGTTGAAAACCACTGCTCTAGTCATTGACTGCCACCAGTTTCCAAGTGAGGTAACATGCCCCACGACCCAGACAGGCTTTCACAGAAGATCGAAAACGAAGGACCTTGCTTGTATGGCAGAGATGCTCTTTTACAACTGTTGTTTGACGATGTAAAAAAGGGCTGCAAGTAGAAATACACGGCGAGCTGGCAGAATCGTTAGCATGCCGGGCGAAATGCTTAGTGGTATTTGGTCTGCCGCTACGTTCTGAGTTCAAATTCTGCCGAGGTCGACTTTGCCTTTCATCCTTTCGAGGGCGATTAAATAAGTACCAGTTATGCACTGGGGTAGATATAATCGACTTAATCCGTTTGTCTGTCCTTGTTTGTCCCCTCTATGTTTAGCCCCTTGTAGGCAGTAAAGAAATAGGTATTTTGTCTGCCGCTACATTCTGAGTTCAAATTCTGCCGAGGTCGACTTTGCCTTTCATCCTTTCGGGGTTGATAAATGAAGTACCAGTTACGCACTGGGGTCAGTGTAATCGACTTAATCCCTTTGTCTGTCCTTGTTTGTCCCCTCTGTGTTTAGCCCCTTGTGGGTAGTAAAGAAATAGGTACTGGCAACGGCCATGCTCAAATGGTGCTTTTTACGTGCCCACCCTCACGGAAGCCTTTCTTCTCTCTCTCTCTTTCTCCCTCCCTTCTTCTGTATGTTTACTGCTGTCCCCCTTCCCCTTAATGCCTTTCCCTTTTCTCTTTCCGCAGTGACTTTGACTCCCAACTCTATCTGTGCAACGGAGCGTTTGGATTCCTAGAATGGGACACGTTTGTGCGCCTAACCAATGGTTTTGTCTTCCCAGTTTATGCTGTGGGTCACGGGAGCTTATTGGTGCTGATGCTGGTCTCCTGTTTCAAGAAATGGCGCCAGTAAGTCAGGGTTTTTATTTTCCTTTTTTTTTTACTCTTTTTTACTTGTTTCAGTCATTTGACTGCGGCCATGCTGGAGCACCGCCTTTAGTCGAGCAAATCGACCCCAGGACTTATTCTTTGGAAGCCTAGTACTTATTCTATCAGTCTCTTTTGCTGAACTGCTAAGTTACGGGGACGTAAACACACCACCAATCGGTTGTCAAACGATGCTGGGAGGACAAAAACACACACACACATATGATGGGCTTCTTTCAGTTTTCCTCCACCAAATCCACTCACAAGGCATTGGTCGGCCCGAGGCTATAGCAGAAGACACTTGCCCAAGGTGCCATGCAGTGGGAATTAACCCGGAACCAATGTTGATGTGTTTACGCCCCTGTAACTGAGCAGTTCAGCAAAAGAGAATGATAGAATAAGTACCAGGCTTAAAAAGAAAATAAGGGCTGGGGTTAATTCGTTCAAGTAAAACCCTTCAAGGCAGTGCCCCAGCGTGGCCACAGTCTAATAACTGTAATGAGAGAAAGGTACCAGACCCCACCACACACACACACACACAGTGCCCCAGCATGGCCACAGTCTAATAACTGTAACAAGTGAAAGAAACCAGACCACACACACACACACCACACCACATACACACACCACACACACACACACACACCACACCACATACACACACCACACACCACACACACACACACACACCACACATACACACACACACCACACCACACACACCACACACACACACACACACACCACACATACACACCACACACACACACACACCACCACACACACACACACACACCAGACATACACACACACACACCACACCACATACATACACCACACAAGCACACACACACACCACACCACATACATACACCACACACACACACATCACACCACACACACACACACACACACACAACACATACACACACACACACACCACACCACATACATACACCACACACACACACACACACACCACACCACATACATACACCACACACACACACACCACACCACATACATACACCACACACACACACCACACCACACACACACACACACCACACCACATACACACACCACACACACACACACACACACACACACACACACACACACACACACAGGGTCTTGTTCTCACACCTTTGATATCTATTTTTGCAGTAAATCCCTGACATCCAATTATCGTCCCTTGCTGTTCGCTCGACCGGAAATTGCTTTCCACACAGGTCAGTTCACTTCTGCCTTTCTTTCTTTCTTTTCCTTTCTGTCGTTCTTCTCCCTTTTCAACCCACCCCCATCTCCCGCCTTTGCTTTTGTGTAATCCCAGGTCAACTCGTTCTGAAAAGCCATTCCAGCTTGTGACCATCGTGGAAGCACTCCGTCGGTTACGACGACGAGGGTTCCGGTTGATCCGAATCAATGGAACAGCCTGCTCGTGAAATTAACGTGTAAGTGGCTGAGCACTCCACAGACACGTGCACCCTTAACGTAGTTCTCAGGGATATTCAGCGTGACACAGAGAATGACAAGGCCGGCCCTTTGAAATACAGGTACACAGAAACAGGAATATAGTGAGAGAAAGTTGTGGTGAAAGAGTACAGCAGGGATCACCACCATTCCCTGCTGGAGCCTCGGATGAAGCACTCCGTCGGTCCGACGACGAGGGTCCAGTTGATCCGAATCAAAGAACAGCCTGCTCGTGAAATTAACGTGTAAGTGCTGAGCACTCCACAGACACGTGTACCTAACGTAGTTCTCGGGGATATTCAGCGTGTCACAGAGAGCGACAAGGCCGGCCCTTTGAATACAGGTACAACAGAAACAGGAAGTAAGAGTGAGAGAAAGTTGTGGTGAAAGAGTACAGCAGGATCACCACCATCCCTCCCGAGCCTCGGATGGAAGCACTCCGTCGGTTACGACAACGAGGTTCCGTTGATCCGAATCAACGGAACAGCTGCTCGTGAAATTAACGTGTAAGTGCTGAGCACTCCACAGACACGTGTACCCTTAACGTAGTTCTCGGGGATATTCAGCGTGACACAGAGAGTGACAAGGCCGGCCCTTTGAAATACAGGTACAACAGAAACAGGAAGTAAGAGTGAGAGAAAGTTGTGGTGAAAGAGTACAGCAGGGGTCACCACCATCCCCTGCCGGAGCCTCGGATGGAAGCACTCCGTCGGTCACGACGACGAGGGTTCCAGTTGATCCGAATCAAAGGAACAGCCTGCTCGTGAAATTAACGTGTAAGTGGCTGAGCACTCCACAGACACGTGTACCCTTAACGTAGTTCTCGGGGATATTCAGCGTGACACAGAGGGTGACAAGGCCGGCCCTTTGAAATACAGTACAACAGAACAGGAAGTAAGAGTGAGAGAAAGTTGTGGTGAAAGAGTACAGCAGGGATCACCACCATCCCCTGCTGGAGCCTCGTGGAGCTTTTAGGTGTTTTTGCTCAATATATGAAGCACTCCGTCGGTTACAATGACGAGGGTTCCGGTTGATCCGAATCAACGGAACAGCCTGCTCGTGAAATTAACGTGTAAGTGGCTGAGCACTCCACAGACACGTGTACCCTTAACGTAGTTCTCGGGGATATTCAGCGTGACACAGAGAGTGACAAGGCCGACCCTTTGAAATACAGGTACAACAGAAACAGGAAGTAAGAGTGAGAGAAAGTTGTGGTGAAAGAGTACAGCAGGGATCACCACCATCCCCTGCTGGAGCCTCGTGGAGCTTTTAGGTGTTTTTGCTCAATATGGAAGCACTCCGTCGGTTACAATGACGAGGGTTCCGGTTGATCCGAATCAACGGAACAGCCTGCTCGTGAAATTAATGTGTAAGTGGCTGAGCACTCCACAGACACGTGTACCCTTAACGTAGTTCTCGGGGATATTCAGCGTGACACAGAGAGTGACAAGGCCGACCCTTTGAAATACAGGTACAACAGAAACAGGAAGTAAGAGTGAGAGAAAGTTGTGGTGAAAGAGTACAGCAGGGATCACCACCATCCCCTGCTGGAGCCTCGTGGAGCTTTTAGGTGTTTTTGCTCAATATGGAAGCACTCCGTCGGTTACAATGACGAGGGTTCCGGTTGATCCGAATCAACGGAACAGCCAGCTCGTGAAATTAACGTGTAAGTGGCTGAGCACTCCACAGACCCTTAACGTAGTTCTCGGGGATATTCAGCGTGACACAGAGAGTGACAAGGCCGGCCCCTTGAAACAGAAACAGGAAGTAAGAGTGAGAGAAAGTTGTGGTGAAAGAGTACAGCAGGGATCACCACCATCCCCTGCCGGAGCCTCGTGGAGCTTTTAGGTGTTTTCGCTCAATAAACACTCACAACGCCCGGTCTGGGAATCGAAACCGCGATCCTATGACCGCGAGTCCGCTGCCCTAACCACTGGCCCCTACAATTGACCACTGAATGGAATATGACCAAAACCAAAGCTGGAATGCTCATCTCTTTTAATTCCCCTGTTTTTCTTGCCTATTTCTTTGCAGTTCAAGCGCTCCTCTTTGGTCTCTTGGCTGTTAGCACCTTGCGTATGAAATACCTCTGGACACCATACATGTGTATACTGGGCAGTGTTTTTCTTGCTGACCGCAAGGCTTGGAAAGCAGTCCTTTCCAAGGTCACTGACCAAGAATATATAGTAAGTACCCTGCTTTCTTCCTTTTTTCTGTTTTTTTTTAAAGAGATTTTGTTTTTGGATTATTGCTAGCATGGGTTGGACGGTTCGATCAGGGTCCGGGAAGCCATGGAGGCTGCACCAGGCTCCAGTCTGATCTGGCAGTGTTTCTACAGCTGGATGCCCTCCCTAACGCCAACCACTCCGTGAGTGTAGTGGGTGCTTTTTACGTGCCACCGGCACAGGTGTCAGGCCTGGCTGGCAACGGCCACGGTCGGATGGTGCTTTTTACGTGCCACCGGCACAGGTGCCAGGCAAGGCTGGCAATGGCCACGTTCAGATGGTGCTTTTTACGTGCCACTGGCACAGGTGCCAGGCGAGGCTGGCAATGGCCACGATCGTTTGGTGCTTTTTACGTGCCACCGGCACAGGTGCCAGGCGAGGCTGGCAATGGCCACGATTGGTTGGTGCTTTTTACATGCCACCGGCACAGGTGCCAGGCGAGGTTGGCAATGGCCACGTTCGGATGGTGCTTTTTACATGCCACGGCACAGGTGCCAGGCGAGGCTGGCAATGGCCATGATCGGTTGGTGCTTTTTACATTCCACCGGCACAAAAGCCAGTCAAGGCGGCGCTGGCATCGGCCACATTCGGATGGTGCTTTTTACGTGCCACCGGCACAGGGATCACAACTACAATTTCCATTTGATTTTTATTTTGATGTTGGTGTTGACGTACTTGACTCAATAGGTCTCCCCAAGAACAGCGGATCACTCTACGATCCAAGGTTAGCACAGCGGGCCAGGTCATCCTGCGAGCCCTAGACCATCACCTAATCACCCTTACCCGTCTGGTTGCTTAACAACAACAACAGTATGGAAAGCAGATGTTAAATGATAATGATGAAAACTATCCGAATTAAATTTAATTTCTGTTCTTCCAGGTATTCCTGTTTCGCCATTTTGTTATCGGAAGCATCCTGGCATCTCTTCTTTACACTGTAAGTACTCCTAGTTTTGTTTTGTTTTTTTAAACTATTTTGATTCCAACCTCTCCAATTCTATCCCTGGTCATCTAATACATAAACTTACTCTTTTAAAGTGATGTAAATTAAAACTTCCCCATCAAAATCTCGTGGTAATTTATATTCCATACACCAGCTTAGATTAATTTGTGTAACAAAATTAAAATTTCTTTTTTTTTTGTCCTTGGTCAGAAAGTGTTATTTCCTATTTGCTTCTATCTAGAAATCAAAGGAAACAACTACCATTCCCTTCAAACTTTGGTTTTCTCACCTGGACATCAATGTTTCCAAACTGACATATTTTCCATTACATTTCATACAAATTCAGTGCTAGCATAGGTTGTACGGTTTGACCGGGGTCTGGGAAGCCAGGAGGCTGCACCAGACTCCAGTCTGATCTGGCAGTGTTTCTACAGCTGGATGCCCTTCCTAATGAGTTACCGAAGCAGAAATATTGTTGGAGTAAATATTCTGCTCAATACCACAGATTTGTTTATCAGTTGCTTAATAATAATAATAATAATAATAATAATAAATGCCCTGATGCCGTACCAGGCAGTGGCTCTCGTGGCTTCTGATCTTAACTGATTGGAAGTGTTATCACGTACATTGTTTTGTCTTGGTATAAAAGATGGGTTTTACAGCCAATATTCTACTCAATACCACAGATTTGCTGGTCAGTTGTTTGACCTTAACCAGTTGAGCATGTCCCTTAGTGGCTGATGATATGTGCATCTCGAATTTTAAAACAAACTTATAATTTTCTTATAGTTTCTTAAACATTCTCTAGAACAATACTATGTACAAAACCAAATATATGGCACCCTAGGCATAACACCAACATGAACTTCCAACTTGTCTCTTGAGGTCTCCGGGTGAGACTTGGAGCCAGATTGTGCAAATGTAAAGCAAAAGTCAAACATAGAATGATAATAATAATAATAATAATAATAATAATAATAATGCCCTGATGCAGTACCAGGCAGTGGCTCTCATGGCTTCTGATCTTAACTGATTGGGAGTGTTATCATGTACATTGTTTTGTCTTGGTATAAAAGATGGGCTACAGCAAATATTCTGCTCAATACCACAGATTTGCTTGTCAGTTGTTTGACCTTGACTAGTTGAGCATGTCCCTTAGTGGCTAATGATATGTGCATCTCGAATTTTAAAACAAACTTATAATTTTCTTATGTTTCTTAAACATTCCCTAGAACAATACTATGTTCAAAACCAGATATATGGCACCCTAGGCATAACACCAACATGAAATTCTAACTTGTCTCTTGAGGTCTCTGGGTGAGACTTGGAGCCAACTTGTACAAATGCAAAGAAAAAGTCAAACATAATAATAATAATAATAATAATAATGGCTCTCATGGCTTCTGATCTTAACTGATTGGAAGTGTTATCATGTACATTGTTTTGTCTTGGTATAAAAGGTGGGCTACAGCAAATATTCTGCTCAATACCACAGATTTGCTTGTCAGTTGTTTGACCACAACCAGTTGACCCTGTCCCTTAGTGGCTGACGATATGTGCATCTCTGATCACGAGCAGAAGTAGTGGGGGAGCATCCATAGCCATGTGTTGAGAGGGACTCTTTGGGGTTTGAATAAATATCATAACAAAAGCATAGTTTGAAGGAAATATTTACCATTTTTCATACTTTCTAGGGGTCAGCACACAGGACATAACAATTACTACCCAAGAACAAAAATCATGTTGCACAGTGTAATGACAAAATCATTTTACTAAATTTTTTGTCATTTTTGAAATTAAATGAAACAAAAGTAGTGGATTTCAACTTGCTAAAAATAACAGCCAAATCTCCTTTAAAATACATTCTGCTATTTAAAAAAAACAACAGGCTATATTGAATTATACAGTCTTAGTATGACTAAATGAATAAAAGCTAGGGTGGTCACGGCTGGAACCCCTCCATCATAGGTGTATTATTCTAAATACTTACTACATATATGTACTCCACTGCTCTGTTCCCAGGTATTACCAAGTGTCTATAAAGAACTTGAAGACCTCAAAGAATTCTGGGACCCAGACACGGTTGATTTAATGGAATGGATAAAGTATGTCTTTCGTATCTTTTCTTCCTTCTTCCTCTTTTCTTTACTTCTTTGTTGTTCATATTTTTCATTCTTCTTTGTATTCTTCTTCTTCATATTCTTCATTTTGTTATTCTTCTTAGATGTGTGTATTACATACAATTAAGGGGGGGTGACCCACTAAGTGGACATCCATTATGCTAGAAGTTCTGGCATTGGCTAAATTTTCTTGAGAACATCCCTTTCTTAGTGGTAAGACCATGGGAGGGGGGGTCAACTTCTAACATAATGGATGTCCACTTAGTGGTCATCCTTCGTGTATGTATGTATGTATATATGTATATATATCATCATCATCATTTAGCGTCCGCTTTCCATGCTAGCATGGGTTGGACGGTTTAACTGGGGTCTGTGAAACCGGAAGGCTTCATCAGGCCCAGTCAGATCTGGCAGTGTTTCTACGGCTGGATGCCCTTCCTAACGCCAACCACTCCGTGAGTGTAGTGGGTGCTTTTTACGTGCCATCTGCACAGGTGCCAGACAGAGCTGGCAAACGGCCACAAACGGATGGTGTTTTTACGTGCCACCGGCACGGGGATCAGGCGAGGCTGGCAACAGACACGAGCGGATGGTGCTTTCACGTGCCACCGGCACGGGGGCCAGGCGAGGCTGGATATATGTGTGTGTTGTATTATATATATATATATGTCCTAGTGTGGACATCCTAGTATGCAGTCCTGCAAATTATATTCACCTTGGACGGTCGTACCAATGATCTACGGACAGTTACGTAAGTAAGATTACATAATTTGTTGATAGTGAAACATGTATGTGAATAATCCATATTTTTATTGCTTTTTCTTTTGTCTTGCTCGATTACGTTTTGGTTGTTTTGCTAAATTTTTCTTGAGAACATCTCTTGGTGGTGAGACTGTAGCGGATCTATTTCTAACATATGGGTGTCCACATGGTGGTTTCCCTCTAATATATATATATATATATAATACAGTTTTACTGAACCTTCAGTTTTTTTATATGCTAGACTGCTGGTGTGAAATCGATGTTAATTAAATTAATATCTAATTTCTCACCCTTATTTTAATTTTAAAATTATATATATGGCGGTGCCCCAGCCTGGCCACAGCTCATGAGCTGAAACTAGATAAAATAAAAAAATATGTGTTGGGTTGGTGCATAATTATTGCAGCTTTTTTTCAAGAAGAAATCGCTTTTGTTTATATTTTTTCATGAATTTGTTTTTGTTGTCTTTTTCTCTCTTCCAGAACAAACAGTGCCCCAGCTGCAGCATTTAGTGGCAGCATGCAGCTAATGGCTGGGGTCAAACTGTGTACGGGAAGAGCAATTACCAACCATCCACATTACGAACACAAGTTGCTTCGCCAGAAAACCAAAATGGTAAGATCTGTTCCTTTGCCCGCTCCTTCCTCTCCTCTTACTCTCCTCTCCTTTGCCCCTCAATCCTCCACCTCCTCTCCTCTGACTCTCTTCCTCCACTCCTCTCCTTTGCCCCTCAATCCTCCACCTCCTCTCCTCTGACTCTCTTCCTCCACTCCTCTCCTTTGCCCCTCCTTCCTCCTCTCTACTCCTCTGACTCTCCTCCTCCACTCCTCTCCTTTGCCCTCCTTCCTCAACTCCTCTCCTCTGACTTCTCCTCCGTCCACTCCTCTCCTCTTCCACCTCCTCTTCCTGGCACTGGGGGCACCAATGCTACTGTCTATGGATTTAGCTGGATTTGAACCAAGAACTTGTCCGCATCCAAGAATAAAGTATTAAATGATGACGAAAGATCAAATTGCTTGAAGCAGAGAGCAAAGTAGATCTAAATCTATCGTTCAACATTTGCTTGTTTCAGTCATTCGACTGCAGCCATGCTGGAGCACCACCTCCAAGAGTTTTTGTCAAACAGATTCACCCAAGAGCTTTTTTTTTCTAAGCCGATTCTGATTTTACGATTCTGATGATTTCGCTTATGTATACCCATCATCATCATCTTCGTTTAACGTCCGCTTTCCATGCTAGCATGGGTTGGATGGTTCGACTGGGGTCTGGGAAGCCAGGAGGCTGCACCAGGCTTTCAATCTTGATCTGGGCAGAGTTTCTACAGCTGGATGCCCTTCCTAGCGCCAACCACTCCATGAGTGTAGTGGGTGCTTTTTATATGCCAGTGGCACGGGTGCCATTTGCATGACACTGGGATGCGTTTATGTGCCTCCCGGCATGGGTGCCAATTAGTGTGACACCAGTATCTGCCATGACTGCGATTTTGCTTGGCTTGATGGGTCTTCCTCTGAAACACAACATAATACCAAAGCTCTTGGTCATAGCCTCAATGAGGCCCAATACTCATATATATATATATATATCATCATCATCGTTTAACGTCCGCTTTCCATGCTAGCATGGGTTAGACAGCTCGACTGGGGTCTGGGCAGCCAGGAGGCTGCACCAGGCTCCAGTCTGATCTGGGCAGAGTTTCTACAGCTGGATGCCCTTCCTAACGCCAACCACTCTGAGAGTGTAGTGGGTGCTTTTACGTGCCACTGGCATGAGGGCCAGTCAGGCAGTACTGGCAATGGCCACGCCCAAATGGTGCTTTTTATGTGCCACGTGCACAGGAGCCAGTCCAGCGGCACTGGCAATGACCTCGCTTGAATGTTTTTTCACGTGCTAGTAAGGCAACACAGGTAACCATCACACTCGAATGGTGTTTTTAATGTGCCATTAGCACAGAGGTCAGCTTGTTGCTCTGGCAACGATCTCACTCGTATGGTACTCTTAGCGCTCCACTGGCACAGATGCCAAATCATTTCAGATTTTTAATCTTTGCTTACATTTTTTTTCTTTCATTTTTTCCTACAAGATTTACCAAATCTATGGCCGGAAACCTCCAGAAGAGATCTACAAAATCCTGACGCATTATAAAACCACTCACATAATCCTCGAAGACAGTATATGCCTGGCGCCATCAAGGAACGGATGTCGCACACCAGACTTGATTGATGTTGTGAACGGAGAGGTAAGGCTTTATGAATTGTTGCCTTACAGGTGCTGCCGCATTGCCACCTCCTCCATGACCACCACCACTGCCACTTTATGGGAAATTGCAGAAGTCTCTAATTTCCCATAAAGTGTCAATGGTGGTGGTCATGAACGGAGGCAATACAGCAGCACCTGTTTTATATTTTTTAATATTTTTTTTTACTTGTTTCAGTCATTAGACTGTGGCCATGATGGGGCACTGTGTTGGAGAATTTTTTAGTCAAAGGACTTCACCCCTAAGTGCTTAATTTTTTGACCTGGTACTTATTCTGTCAGCCTCTTTTGCTGAACTGCTAAGTTACAGGGGCATGAACCATACAACACCAGTTGTCAAGTGGTGGGGAAAGACAAATGCAGATATACACACACACATACACACAAGGCTTTGGTTGGCCCAAGGCTATAGTAGAGGACACTTGACTAAGGTGTCATGCAGTGGGAATGAACCTAAAACCTTATGGTTGAGAAGCAAGTTTCTGCTAGACCTGCGCAGGAGTGGCTGTGTGGTAAGTAGCTTGTTTACCAAACACATGGTTCTGGGTTCAGTCCAACTGCGTGGCACCTTGGGCAAGTGTCTTCTACTATAGCCTCGGGCCGACCAATGCCTTGTGAGTGGATTTGGTAGATGGAAACTGAAAAAAGCCCGTCGTATATATGTATATATGTGTGCATGTGTGTGTTTGTCCCCCCAACATCGCTTGACAACCGATGCTGGTGTGTTTATGTCCCCGTTACTTAGCGGTTCGGCAAAAGAGACCGATAGAATAAGTACTGGGCTTACAAAAGAATACGTCCTGGGGTCGAGTTGCTCGATTAAAGGCGGCGCTCCAGCATGGCCGCAGTCAAATGACTGAAACAAGTAAAAGAGTATATATGTGTGTATATAAATATACATAAGCGCAAGTGAGACCATAACCTTGTGGCCTATGCCAGGGGTGTAACAAGTCCACTTATGCGTGTCTTTCCTTCATTGGACACTACACTCTGCTTGCGAAGACCTGTTGAGGCAAGTGAAATCAAAATCAAATTCGATGACTGGTATCCATGCTAGTGGAGCGCTAAGAGCACCATCTGAGCGTGATCGTTGCCAGAGCAGCTGACTGGCTTCCGTGCCGGTGGCATGTAAAAAGCACCATTCGAGCATGATCATTACCAGTGTCGCCTTACTGGCACTTATGCCGGTGGCACGAGAAAAAAAACATTTGAGCGAGGTCATTGCCAGTGCCGCTGGGCTGGCTCCTGTGCAGGTGGCACGTAAAAAACACCATTTGAGTGCGGCCATTGCCAGTACCGCCTGACTAGCCCTTGTGCCGGTGGCATGTAAAAGCACCACTACACTCTTGGAGTGGTTGGCGTTAGGAAGGGCATCCAGCTGTAGAAACTCTGCCAGATCA
>NC_043024.1:10349002-10399831 GCF_006345805.1 Octopus sinensis
AAGGGTTAAAATATATAATAGAGAAACAATTCTTAACCCTTTTGATACCAACCTGGCTGAAACCACCTCTGGCTCTGTAGTACAAATGTCTTGTTTTCATAAGTTTTAAATTAAAATCTTCCATCAAACCTTAGTCACAGTTTATGTTCCTAACACTAGCTTAATGATAACGAAGTTATTTTACTAAATTCTTTGTTATATTTAAAATTAATTGGGAGAAACACTCAACATGTCAAAATAAATACAGTAATGAAAGGGTTAAGGCCATTGAGGTTAGTGGGTTGCAGTGGAACATAAAAGCAATCTTTTACCTGAACCCGGAACAATGTGGTTGGTAAATAAGTAGCTTGTTTACCAACCACATGGTTCCGGGTTCTGTCTCACTGCGTGGCACCTTGGGCAAGTATCTTCTACTATAGCCTCGGGCCGACCAAAGTGGATTTGGTAGACGGAAACTGAATGAAGCCCGTACATAGTCCAACCCATGCTAGCATGGAAAGCAGACGCTAAATGATGATGATGATGATGATCCCTACAAGAAAACATCACACAACAGCCATCAACTCAATGGGTCGTGATATGCTGGTACATATCTGGGTGGAATTCTCTTATCACATTGATGTTGCCCATGTTGCAGGTGGTGGCCACATCGAACACTTGTTGCAAGACAAGAAATAAAAGTTGATTGTCAGTAAATACTTGTGAGTTGACTGGATTTTTCTGTTGCTTTTCTTTATTGAAAATCAGTTCATTCTTCTTGAACAACCCTGTGTCTATAATATCCATGTCTGTGTATAAACAATTAGTCGATGGTTAAGAGAAAAATTTTTGAAAAAGTAAACAAATTCAATGGTATCTTTTTTTTTTTTTTTTCAATTCTTCAATGAAATAAAATTAATATTTTACAAAAAAAAAAAAATTCTTGTTCAGTCCTTTTTCTCTTCCAGAGGAAGGGGTTTATGCTTTTATCCTTTGCAGACCTCCTCCAAGACTTCCAGTGTGTCCGATGCAGTAGAAGTTCTTGAACAATAACAGTGGGAGAGGGACATAGGCAGTGAAGTGAAATGCCAGGAAGGTGGAAGGATTGAGAAAAAGGGTTCTAGGGAGGAAGATCAGTGCATGTTCAAGTGGAAGGGTTTCCACACTGTGCCCATCGATCCAATTTCAGTTACAAGGTTTGGAGCAAGACCCATGGGTTATTTAATGGTCAGTACAAGACATTTGTCAAACGTGCTGCGTACAGTGGAACATAACCAGAGATTTGCTTGCAATGCAGACTTCGTAACCGTTCAGCTACACACGTCCATCATTAATTGTTCAGTCCTCAGTCAGTGGCAGTGTTGTGTCTGTAGCCAAGGCACTAAACTATTGGTGGAAACCACAGTGATAAGTATTTCCTTGAGTTGCGGAGCTACATAGCTGTTACTTAGCCCTGAGTTAGCCATGATCAAGCAAATCAATATTCTCAGTCAGGATTCATCATCATTTAATGTCCTCTTTCCATGCTGGCATGGGTTGGAGGGCTTAATAGGAGCTGACCAGGAAGAAGCTTGCACCATACTTCAGTGGGATTGAACCCGGAACCATGTGGTTCGTAAGCAAGCTACTTACCACCCAGCCACTCCTGCGCCTATATATATATATATATATATATATATAATGGAAGAGGTTTTTTTTTATGGCTGGATGCCCCTCCTAACACCAACTACCCTGTAGAATGGGCTGAGTGGTTTTTACATGGCACCCACATAGGCAAGGGTCAGTTTTGGCAAGGTTCTTACAGCTGGATGCCAACCCCGTAACAGAGTTCACTGGATGCTTTTGAAGTGGCACCTGCATTGGCAGGGTCACCTGGTAACTTTGTAAGATAAAGTTACTCGGTCACCCTCCTAACCTCAAATACTTGCAACAGGGTTATATTCAGCTAAAAAGCCCCCTGCCCAGGGGGTGGGGGTGCTAAACTAACCAAAAGATGAAATCAACCTCCTCCCATTACGTATCATTGGCCTCAATACCCCATCACTGTATGTATCAGGTTTTGAACTTGGGGACTAGATTTTGAAAGGTTTTCATTTTTAAACCATAATTCAAATGTATCTTGTATCTTTTCTGTTACTTGTTTCAGTTACTTGTGGCCATGCTGGGGCACTGCTTTGAAGAGTTTAATCAAACAAGTCGACCCCAGTACATATTTTTGTTTTTAGTTTCAATTTACCAAGTCACTGAGTTATATGGATGTAAATAAACCAACACCAGCTGTCACGCAATAAGGTATTGGACAGACACACACATATATACACACTGAGCAGGTATCCACAGACTTTCTGTCTACCAAATTCACTCACAAGGCATTGGTCAGCTTGGGGCTATAGCAAGGAAAGAGAAAAACACTTGCCCAAGGTGCTGTGCAATAGAACTGAACCTGCAACTACTTGGTTGCAAAGCAAGCTGCTTAACCACACAGCCAGACCTGCATCTATAATAAGAATGCAAGACATTCTCCTCACCCATTGCTAGGTCAGGGAGCAAGGGGACAAATCCCATCACACACCCCACTCATCCACCCTCAACAAAACCCTATAACATGTGCACACCCCATTCATCCACCCTCAACAAAACCCTATAACATGCACACACCCCATTCATCCACCCTCAACAAAACCCTATAACATGCACACCCCATTCGTCCACCTCAACAAAACCCTATAACATGCACACACCCCATTCGTCCACCCTCAACAAAACCCTATAACATGCACACACCCCATTCGTCCACCCTCAACAAAACCCTATAACAGGCACACCCCACTCGTCCACCCTATCAATAGACAAACCTTATAATATGCACACACCCCATTCGTCCACCCTCAACAAAACCCTATAACAGGCACACCCCACTCGTCCACCCTATCAATAGACAAACCTTATAATATGCACACACCCCATTTGTCCACCCTCAACAAAACCCTATAACACGTCCACACCCCACTCGTCCACCCTATCAATAGACAAACCTTATAATATGCACACACCCCATTTGTCCACCCTCAACAAAACCCTATAACACGTCCACACCCCACTCGTCCACCCTATCAATACAGTGACTTCCCCCCCTTCCCATCCTGATACAAGTTCCTTCCTCTGGCCCCGACACCAACCCTTATCTAAGATTCGGCAAAGGAATCGTGTAGATGGATTCATTGTCGCCGCCACACAGTATGGTTTCCTCCTCGACGTCCAGCGAGTTTATGGAGAGGCAGTGGCTGCCCCCTTCCAGCAGGGATGTGATCTCGATCTTGTGTCGGTCAGATGCATTGAGGCTCCAAGGGTTGTTGGTTACTGACCCCAACAAACCAGAGTTACCGATGTCCATTGTCTTACGACTTGTTCCACCTAAAGATTACCAAATATAAAAAAAAAAAAAAAAAATAGAAAGACAAATATTAAAATTTACAAAAAATATGGACAGAGACAAGTTTTAATCATCATCATCATCATCACATAACTTCCATTTTCCATGCTGGCATGGGTTGGATGGTTTGAGAGATGCCGACAAGTCAGAAAACCGTACCAGGCCCTATTGTCTAATTCACTGGTTCCCAACCAATTTTCGCCTAAGGACCCCTTCTGGTTCCTAGTTTACTCAGTTGGACCTTCATAGCCATGTGATGTTTAAAAAGCCCTACCTATGTTTTGTAGCTCGCTGATCCTCTGATGTAAGGGTCACTCAATGAGGAGTGCTCAATTTAACTAATCTATTTCTTTACTACCCACAAGGGGCTAAACACAGAGGGGACAAACAAGGACAGACAAACAGATTAAGTCAATTACATCGACCCCCAGTGCGTAACTGGTACTTAATTTATCGACCCCGAAAGGATGAAAGGCAAAGTCGACCTCGGCGGAATTTGAACTCAGAACATAGAGGCAGATAAAAAACCTATTTCTTTACTACCCACGAGGGGCTAAACATAGAGGGGACAAACAGATTAAGTCAATTACATCGACCCCAGTGCGTAACTGGTACTTATTTAATCGACCCCGAAAGGATGAAAGGCGAAGTCAACCTCGGTGGAATTTGAACTCAGAACGTTGCAGTGGATGAAATACCGCAAAGCATTTCGCCCGGCGTGCTAACGTTTCTGCCAGCTCAATTTAACTGATCGTTAAGCCAAGATCACTTGAATTAAACGACGGTTAAATTGTCGTTTGGAAATACTTTGCATTTAGCTAATTTTGGATTGCCTTCAAAATGTGTTGACATGTATTTTTGGAAATCATCATCATCATCGTTTAACGTCCATTTTCCGTGCAAGCATGGGTTGGACAGTTCGACCGGGGATCTGGGAAGCCAGGGGCTGCACCAGGCTCCAGTCTGATCTGGCAGAGTTTCCACAGCTGGATGCCCTTCCTAACGCCAACCACTCTGTGAGTGTAGTGTGTGCTTTTTGCATACCACCTGCACAGGTGCCAGGGGGGTCCGGCATCTACCACGATTGGTTGGAGCTTTTAACGTGCCACTGGCACGGAAGCCAGCCAAGGCGGCGCTGGCAACGGCCACGTTCAGATGGTGCTTTTTTATGTGCCACCGGCACTGGAGCCAGTCGAGGCAGCGCTGGCATCGGCCGCATTCGGACGGTGCTTTTTTATGTGCCACCGGCACTGGAGCCAATCGAGGCAGCGCTGGCATCGGCCACGTTCGGACGGTGCTTTTTATGTGCCACCGGCACAGAAGCCAGTCAAGGCGGCGCTGGCATCGGCCACGTTCGGATGGTGCTTTTTATGTGCTTTTCAATATTTTCTCTAGCTAAATGTGTTGACACAAGAGAAACAATTGTCAGCTTTGTAAGGGGAATTCTACAATTAAAAGAAGTTGTTTCCTCTCACCAAAACCTTTGGCAATATGCTGCGCTTCAGAAGACTCACCAAGCCAAATGAAATCATTGTTGAGGGCAATGCCAGTGTCACGTAACTGACACATAAAAGCACCCGAGCTGGTGGCACATAAAAAGCACCCCATCTTATATATATATGGTGGCACGTAAAAAGCACCAACTGATCGTGGCCGTTTGCCAGCCTCCTCTGGCCCCTGTGCCACTGGCACGTAAAAAGCACCCACTACACTCTCGGGTGTGGTTGGCATTAGGAAGGGCATCCAGCTGTAGAAACACTGCCAGATCAGACTGGAGCCTGGCACAGCCTCCTGGCTTTCCAGACCCCGGTTGGACGATTTGACTGAGGACTGGCAAACCAGATGGCTGCACCAGGCTCCAGTCTGATCTGGCAGTGTTTCTACAGCTGGATGCCCTTCCTAATGCCAACCACTCAGAGTGTAGTGGGTGCTTTTACATGCCACCGGCACAGGGGCCAGTCAGGCGGTACTGGCAACGACCTAACTTGAATATATTTTTCACGTGCCACCAGCACAAGTGCCAGTGAGGCGACGCTGGTAACGATATATATATTATACATATTTCTTTACTGCCCACAAGGGGCTAAACACAGAGAGGACAAAGAAGGAGAGACAAACGGATTAAGTCAATTATATCAACCCCAGTGCATAACTGGTACTTAATTTATCAACCCGGAAAGGATGAAAAGCAAAGCCGACCTCGGCGGAATTTGAACTTAGAACGTAACGGCAGAGGAAATACGGCTACGCATTTAGCCCGGCATGCTAACGATTCTGCCAGCTAGCCACCCTAATATATATATTATACAGAGAGAGAGAGGGGTTTCTTCCCATTTCTGTCTATCAAATCCACTCACAAGGCTTTGGTCAACCCAAGGATTTAGTAGAAGAAACTTGCTCAAGGTACCACACAGTGGGACTGAGCCCAAAATTATTTGGCAGCAAAGCTAACTTCTTAACCACACAGCCATGCTTGTACCCATACATTACACACACGATCTGTGGAAAGCTGTCCAATCCATGCCGGCATAGGAAAACAAACACAAAACGAAGATAATTGACACAGGCGCAGGAGTGTCTGTGTGGTAAGTAGCTTGTTTACCAACCACATGGTTTCGGGTTCAGTCCCACTGCGTGGCACTTTGGTCAAGTGTCTTCTGCTATAGCCTCGGGCCAACCAAAGCCTTGTGAGTGGATTTGGTAGACGGAAACTGAAAGAAGCCCGTCGTATATATGCGTGTGTGTGTCTGTGTTTGTCCCTCTAGCATTGCTTGACAACCAATGTTGGTGTGTTTATGTCCCCGTTACTTAGCGGTTCGGTTAAAAAGAGACCGATAGAATAAGTACTGGGCTTACAAAAAAAGAATAAGTTCCGGGGTCGAGTTGCTCGATTAAAGGCAGTGCTCCAGCATGGCCGCAGTCAAATGACTGAAACAAGTAAAAGAGTAAAGAGAGAGTACAAAAAACTGAGGTAAAACAAAAGCTTGTTACCAAGAGAGGGCTTCACTGAAGGAGACGACAAGTATGGGAAAGACGAAGCAGCAGTAGAATTATCCCAATGCCACAGGGAACCATCTTCGGAGCAAGTGAATAAATGGTTGGGATAGGCTGAGTGGAATTTCACTTCCCACACTGAAACAGAAAACAAAACATCGGAGATGAGTTACAGTTAAAGGGATTAAAACAAATTAAAATGATCGTTTTTGGAACGGTGAATCTCGTAGCAGATAAAGCTATACAATGATAGCATGTAAATACTGTTTAAAATAAAATTTTAAAAAAAATCTTGGAGAGAAAAAGTCAGTGTTGAGCAGCCTTTAACTTTTTCTATCTAATGATTTTATTTCTTTATTGCCCACAAAGGGCTAAGCAGAGGGGACAAACAAGGACAGATAAATGGATTAAGTCGATTATATCGATCTCAGTGCGTAACTGGTACTTAATTTATCGACCCTGAAAGGATGAAAGGCAAAGTCAACCTCGGCGGAATTTGAACTCAGAACGTAATAGCAGACGATATACCGCTAAGCATTTCGACCAGCATGCTAACGTTTCTGCCAGCTCACCGTGTTTCTATCTTATTTCTTTATTACCCACAAGGGGCTAAACATAGAGGGGACAAACAGATTAAGTCAATTACATGAACCCCAGTGCATAACTAGTACTTAATCTATCGACCCCGAAAGGATGAAAGGCAAAGTTAACCTCGGCAGAATTTGAACTCAGAACGTACGGCAGACGAAATACCGCTAAGCATTTCGCCCAGCATGCTAACGATTCTGCCAGCTCGCTGCATTTTTATCTAACTCAATATTCATACACTATAGGGCACTGTGGTGTTGTGTCTGTCACTTGTAGTGTCCCCCTCAGTGTTAGTGGCCGTGGTACCAAATACAGAAATACAGTAGTAGTAGAGTTGTTGTATGAGTTCTTAGTTGGAGTCAGTGCCAGTTACGTGATGTATACGAGTTCAAGTTACCGTCAAGGCAGACATTACAAAGTCGTCGTCTTGCGTAGCTATTAGCGACAGCACAAGAGACGAGTCAAAGATACCACCACAACATAGTAATGGTAACAAGAACATTACAGTGCTGACAGCAACATACAAGCGAACAAGGATCCACGTTATAACAATATGGGACAAGGGGTAACAAACATGGGCGTTTAGGGCAAACTTTTGAAAATGCTTTGGACAGGCAAAGGGTTAACCAGTTCATCTCTGGTTCTAGTCTGGTGGTTTTCTTTAAATTCCACCTGAAAAGACAAATAGAACTAGAGAAGAGGGGCCTGAGTAAGAAAGTGTTCAATGAAAGATGGAAGAATGTTGTGAGTAAAAGGTCCCTCATAAATACGAGATAGGCCGAAAAGGAAAAAAGAGAAAAAAAAACATAAGGTCAAGTGTCGTGGTGGGGTCCGTAGACCCGCCCCACTCCATTTGTGAAATTGTCTAGTTGAATGTCTTGTCGTCCGAAAATGTATAATCATCATTAAATTTTTAATTGACCCCAAATGCTTAATTATGTAAAAAACATTCGTGATTGTTTTGTCTGTATTTGTTGAACCGAAATGGTGAATAAAGAAAAACAGTTCTCGTAAAAGATAGCAGCAAGTGGCAAACATAACTTACGTGGTCCTGTGTGACCTCCAAGCAATGTGACTGGGTTTGTTTTCTGCCGGAGATCCCAGAGACAAAGACTGCCATCAACTGTCCCCGTGGCAACGAGATGCTGTTGGCTCGGATGCTTCGCTGCACACATCAAAGACACTTGTTCTCCAGACCTGCCGAAATATAGGGGGAAAAAAAAAGGACACGTTAGATAAGGAGATTCTACATAATCTTTACAGAGGAGATGGTCATGGCAGGAAAGCCACTGACCATACAAGAGTTCAATCTCAGCTGAACAGCAATTTCATTGGGCAATCAGTCACGGCATCATTTCACCATTCAATTTGTCAAAGAAGATTTTTCTGTTGCTGGATGCTTTTCCTGTCACCCACCTTTACCCGATTTCCAGGCAAGGTAATATTCTTTTAGTCTTTCCAACACAGCCAGACACGTTTTCACAAAAGACTACAAACAACTGACACCAATTTTTCATGAACAATGACTGTTTACAATACTGTAAATCCTCGAGTATGGTCCGCCCTTGATTTTTAGAGAGCTGTACCTCTGGAAAACCTAAACCTTGTGTATAATACGCACCCCTTCTCTAACTTGAGTCAAGGAGGTCTATATAATGTCCTTGGTTTGTAAAAATGTATACGGTAACGTCCTTTATTATTATTTATAGTCCGCCCTTGAGTATAATACGCAGGGGATTTTTAGGGAGCTGTACCTCTGAAAAACCTAAACCTTGTGTATAATTCTCTCACTTGAGTGAAGGAGGTCTATATAACGTCCTTGGTTTGTAAAATTGTATACAGTAACGTCCTTTATTATTATTGTATATATAACATAATGCAAACGTGTAGCTTTTTTGTGCATTTTGTTTGCAGAAAATAAAGAAATAACAGTAATAACGTTTAATAAATGTTGCTTACTGCAAGTTATGGATGATTCTTTTACGACTTCATTGCTTTCAGGCTTAGCTTAAGGTATTTTCGTGCCCGACATCACAAAATGCGTCTGAATAAACATTGCCGGACAGCAAATAGAGACTCGGACATTGCTTAGAAAATACTTTTCATTTTTAACCTCGTATATAGTGCGTGTGTGTGGAGGTGCAATGGCCCAGTGGTTAGGGCAGCGGACTTGCGGTTGTGATTCCCAAACCGGACGTTGTGAGTGTTTATAGAGCGAAAACACCCAAAGCTCCACAAGGCTCCGGCAGGGGGTGGTGGCTATCCCTGCTGTACTCTTTCGCCACAACTTTCTCTCACTCTTTCTTCTGTTGGCCTGCTCGCTTAGCCAGCGGGGTGGCATCATTTGAAGGCCAAAACAATGCAAAGCGCATTGTGACCAGCGATGTGTAGCAACATCTGACAGCCTGGTCGGTCACAGTGATCAGTGATATAGTACACACTAGGGATTTTGACCTTTAAATTTTGGGGAAAAAATGCGGATTATACTCAAAGATTTACGGTAAGCATACAATGTCAAGGAGGAACACACACACACAACCACATACCCACATGTAATAAGAAGTGTGCTTCCCAGTTATATGGTTGGGTTCAGTCCCCTTATATGGCACATTGGGCAAGGGTCCTCTACTATAACCCCAAGCCAACCAAAGCCTTATTAACGAAAAAAAATAAGTACCAGTCCAGTCAGTCCTGGGGACAATGTAATTGATTTACCCCTCCCCTCAAAAACTGCTGACTCTGAGCAAAAATTTGAAATCATTATTAATGTAGGTACCCAATACACTTCAGCCAACCATGTAGCAAGGGGCATGCTTCTTTCTATAGATAGTTTAACCAATAAAGGGTTTTTTTCAGTCAATAAACTATATTTTAATTCCCCTTCATTAAACACTAATAATTACAAATATATACCTATAAAGTGCTAAATGTCTTGTTCTGTATCATGCACTCACATATATATACAAAATTAAATAAATATTGTGAGGTATACTTGCCATCTCAATATGGCTAACCACTAAGGGTGGGTGTTACTGTAGCTTGTAGCCCCAGGAGAACACCTCCTCCAGCTGGCTTTAGGTACACTTTCTGTGCCCTATCGGTATTTGCAAAGGGAGGTCATCCCTTCCTCGTCAACTTAAGTGATACGCACTGACTGCAGTTTCTAGGTTTTGACCTGTCGTCAGTGTATGACAATCACCGGTTTTCGATGAAAGGGGTCCCAATGCAAATCCTTATATCGTTTTTCCAGTAACTTTTCGTCACTGATCTCGAAAAACTGTGTGCAAGCAATAATAAATCTCTCATACCTCTAGCACAAAAAAAAAGGGGACTGAATGTCCAATCAGCAAGGTCAAATGTTTAATTCTATGGCCCAGTGGTTAGGGCAGCGGACTCGCGGTCGTAGGATCGCAGTTTCGATTCCCAGACCGGGCATTGTGAGTGTTTATTGAGCGAAAACACCTAAAAGCTCCACGAGGCTCCGGCAGGGGATGGTAGTGATCCCTGCTGTACTCTTTCACCACAACTTTCTCTCACACTTACTTCCTGTTTCTGTTGTACCTGTATTTCAAAGGGCCGGCCTTGTCACTCTCTGTGTCACGCTGAATCTCCTCGAGAACTACGTTAAGGGTACACGTGTCTGTGGAGTGCTCAGCCACTTGTACGTTAATAAATGAGCCGCAACGTCAATGGTGCCAAGCTGTATCGGATAACATCTAGCAAAGTGAAACGTAAAAAGCACCCACTACACTCACGGAGTGGTTGGCGTTAGGAAGGGCATCCAGTTGTAGAAACACTGCCAGAACAGACTTGAGCCTGGCGCAGCCATCTGGCTTCCCAGACCCCGGTCGAACCATCCAACCTTTGCTAGCATGGATAACATTGGTGGTGTGGAGAGGAGAGGCCGGTATGCATGGGCAACTGCTAGTCTTCCATAAAACAACCTTGCCCAGACTTGTGTCTGGGAGGGTAACTTTCTAGGTGCAATCCCATGGTCATTCATGACCGAAAGGGGGTCACAATCACATGTCTTGGATCAAAGACAACGGGGGCTCCAAATAGCAACAAAAATACACTAACAAAATTCAATAAAAATTAAACTTTTAAAAAAATGAAAATTTACAGGAACAACGTCTGTGGCGTTTCCGAGGGGTTGGCTCGCAAGTCGAAAATCTTCAGCTGTCCTGTGGAATTTGTGATGAGGATCTCGTTCTGTCGCAGGAATGTGATACTATTAATGGTGCAGCTATCTGCTTTGTCTGAAACAAAAGAGGAATCAATGGAAAAACATATATCCTCAGTCGCATGACATTTATCCAAGAATCTTAACATTTTGCAACAACCCATTTGACATAGCCCTTGGTTCTATTATAGTGGTTTGCTTATGCTACCTTAAGCTTTCTCTTAGGTTATACTAGCATTAAAGACCCATCGTTGCCGGGTCATAGTGCTAGTGCATGTATATATGTATCTATATGTGTGTACATATTACATGTACATCTATATATATACATCTACACATAAAATGCAAAATACAAAGTTATATCTTGATATCGCTAGTGATAATAATATACTCAAAATATATAACAGACTGGAATTGTTAGCCCGTCTCTTGTAATTTCGATCAATTGGAATCTTGTCCTCCCTCTTGTATAGAAGTGTGGCTACAATCCAGCCTACCTCTACTGCTGGGGTGGGGGGGACATTTTAAATTTTTATCCAGGACGTCCTACGTCCCAGATATAAAGGTAATAATAAAATATTTCCACTTTGCAAGTTCGAGTCAAATACTCCCTTGCACGCTCCATTGACTCGAACCTTGCTTCTATTGTGGCGAATTTACCGCCTCTGGTTAGATATCTTTCAGAGTCGCACCAAGACACTTTTCAATGGTGCTTTCCTCCAGGTGTTCAAATCCTTTTTCTCTACATTGTATACTTTATAGACAATAGTCTTTTATTTAATTTAATTTTTTATTATCCATCTGGACTATTCCATTTCTGCACGCTAATTATATTTTTAATTTATTCCCATTCATGTGAAACCACTTATTCAAGTTCAAATCATTGATGCAATTTTATACCAATTGCTATTTTTACTTTTGTATGTTACGATTATATTATACTTTAGTTTGATTTTAATTATTACTTACTACATATAATTCAATTGTTATTATTATATCTAATTTTTATTGTTAAAGTGAAAGCATCTGACATAAAATAGAGAAATGTTTTTGTTTCACTTTTAACATGTAATACTGAAATAGTGGAGAAGATATGATATTGCTATGGGCTCACTCTAGGCAAGAAGTTAAACATTTTTTTTTGCCGATGACACTCCCTGGACCCTAAGTAAGGCATGTGTAAAATTTGAATGAAATTGGTTGTGTAGTTCTCAAGTTTTAGGGAAACACACAGACAGACAGACACACATTCTCAGTTTTATATATATTTAGATTATTTTATTTGGCTTTTTTTCTGAGTAAGAGAGAATATAATGATTCAACGTCACTTATACTTAAGTGTTATCATTATACCTAAAACCCTAACTACAGTATATAACGTCATAGAGACATATACGCATGAAACGCTATGAATATTAACGACATGTATGTTGAATATTTTCTTTTCTTCGTTCTTCCTTTAAACCGCTATAGAAATATAAATTAAGGATTACAGAAATGTATACTTATTTATGCTCAGTTGAAAAACAAACGTGAAGAAGAAAACATTTTCTTAATTAGCCTTCTCTTATTTTTTTTTTCTCTTTTACTTGTTTCAGTCATTTGACTGCGGCCATGCTGGAGCACCGCCTTTAGTCAAGCAAATCAACCCCGGGACTTATTCTTTGTAAGCCCAGTACTTATTCTATCGGTCTCTTTTGCCGAACCGCTAAGTGACGGGGACGTAAACACACCAGCATCGGTTGTCAAGCAATGCTAGGGGGACAAACGCAGACACACAAACACATACATATATATGACAGGCTTCTTTCAGTTTCCGTCTACCAAATCCACTCACAAGGCATTGGTCGGCCCGGGGCTATAGCAGAAGACACTTGCCCAAGATGCCACGCAATGGGATTGAACCCGGAACCATGTGGTTGGTAAGCAAGCTACTTACCACACAGCCACTCTAGCTTTATTATATAAATATAACATTTTATATTATTTACAGTAGGAAAGAAAGATAATGTTGTCGTGTAGAAGAACGACTATAAATTCATTAACTAATTCGTAATTCTAACTAATACATTAATCAACAAATCAAAATAGACTTGTGATTAACTTTAGACATGGCATGAAAATTACCGATGTCTCAAAAGAGTGAGTGTTGTGGAGTTTAGTGACATCCAACAAACACTGAAATTTTTCCCAAAATCCAGGGTTTTTATAACTGTTAAACTTGACTTAAAAGAATCGAAATCCATTACAATTATTCTTTACGAAACTTTTAGAATCTTTATATGAGCAGTTATATTAACCAATGGAAAAAAACGAAAATGATAATTCTTCGGCTAAAATGGTTATTGCTAAACTATGATAAAAAATTCTTGTTTAAAGTGATCCGAATTTAAACCTTCCACGTTCCAAAACTCTGCGAAATAAAGACAAAATTAGTTTACTAAATTTGTCATTTCTTTCAAAATTAATGGAAACTGCAGTGTAGGAGGTGGTATCAAAACCTTCTCAGACTAGTTCTATAGCACCCCAACAGATGGCAGCATAGAGTTACACATGCAAGGAGAGCTAGCAGTGGCCTTCATGGGGCAGTGTGCCAAGTGACATCACTGACTTCACAAGTTGGGAAATTTGTGGTTTTTTGTGATCTTGTGTATGCTATAGTCTGCAGTTTTGTCATGGACAGGAAATTATGCATTAAACTTGGGAAGGTGCAGGAGTGGCTGTGTGGTAAGTAGCTTGCTTACCAACCACATGGTTCCGGGTTCAGTCCTACTGCGTGGCACCTTGGGCAAGTGTCTTCTACTATAGCTTCGGGCCGAACAAAGCCCTGTGAATGGATTTAGTAGACGGAAACTGAAAGAAGCCCATCGTATATATATATATATGTGTATATGTGTGTATATTTGTGTGTGTGTATGTTTGTGTGTCTGTGTTTGTCCCCGCAACATTGCTTGACAACCAATGCTGGTGTGTTTACATCCTCGTAACTTAGCGGTTCGGCAAAAGACACCAATAGAATAAGTACTACTCGTAGGCTTACAAAGAATAAGTCCCGGGGTCGATTTGCTCGACTAAAGGCGGTGCTCCAGCATGGCCACAGTGAAATGACTGAAACAAGTAAAACACACGGAATTAGACTTACCAATGCATTTGGTGATGTTTTTCTTCTCTAAGTTTAAAACACAAATTTTGCCATCTTCGCCGCCGGTCACTAAGACATCTTCTCTATGTCCAACGCACGTACAGGGACAGGATATCAAATTATAGCCATGAAGGTTCTTCCATGTCTGTACACATTCCACAGCCTGGAGAAAGACAGAGAGGAAAAACAAAAATAAAATAGATGGAAATTGTAGTGGCACATAAAAAGCACCATCTGAACGTGGCTGATGCCAGCACTGCCTTGACTGGCTTCTGTGTTGGTGGCACGTAAAAAGCATCATCCGAATGTGGCCGATGCCAGCACTGCCTTGACTGGCTTGTGTTGGTGGCACGTAAAAAGCATCATCCGAATGTGGCCGATGCCAGCACTGCCTTGACTGGCTTGTGTTGGTGGCACGTAAAAAGCATCATCCGAATGTGGCCGATGCCAGCGCTGCCTTGAGTGACTTCTGTGCCGGTGGCACGTAAAAAGCACCATCCGAATGTGGCCGATGCCAGCACCGCCTTGACTGGCTTCTGTGTCGGTGGCACGTAAAAAGCACCAACCGATCATGGCCGTTGCCAGCCTCGCCTGGCACCTGTGCCGGTGGAACGTAAAAAGCACCTACTACACTCACAGAGTGGTTGGCATTAGGAAGGGCATCCAGCTGTAGAAACATTGCCAGATCAGACTGGAGCCTGGTGCAGCCTCCTGGCTTCCCAGACCCCAGTTGAACCATCCAACCCATGCTAGCATGGAAAGTGGACGTTAAGCGATGGTGATGATGATGTTTAATGATCCAGAGATAATGTCTACATAAAAAAACCATTTGCCAAAACTAAATGGCTTTTTATCAGTTTCAATATTAAGTGTGGCCATGTGGTAAGAAGCTTGCTTCCCAACCACATGGTTCTGGGTTCAGTCCCACTGCGAGACACTTTGGGGAAGAATCTTCTATTATAGCCTTGGCCAACCGAACCTCTGTGAGTGGATTTGGTAGATGGAAACTGAAAGAAGCCCATCATATGCATATATGTGTGTCTGAGTGTTTATTTATTATTTTGTATGTTCCTTCTCGAGCCATGCCTGGCTCATAAGGGCCGGTTTCCCGGTTTCCTTGGCGTATAGGTTCCCCACCTGGACAGAACACCGGTCCATCGCAGGTGAGCTGCAAGATGCAGGAGGAAAGAGTGTGAGAAAGTTGTGTCAAAAGAGTCAGCAGAAATTTGCCATTATCTTCTGCCAGAGTCGCGTGGAGCTTACTTGTTTCTCTCATAAACACGCACATCGCCCAGTTTGAGATTCAAACCCACGATCCCTCGACCGCGAGTCCGCTGCTCTAACCACTAGGCCATGTGCCTCCACTGAGTGTTTGGCCCCCGCCCACTGCTTGACAATTAGTGTTGGTGTGTTTACGTCCCTGTAACTTAGCAGTTCAGCAAAAGAAACTGATAGAATAAATACCAGGCTTTAAAAAAAAATAAATACTGGAGTCGATACATTTGATTATAAATTCTTGAAGGCGGTGCCCCAGCATGGCCTCAGTCTAATAACTGAAACAAGTAAAAGCTTAAAAGCGCATCATCATCATCATCATCATCATCATCCTTAACGTCTGTTTTCAATGCTGGCAAGGATTGGATGGTTTTGACAAGGGGTGGGCACCTGAAGAGCTGCCTGGGCCCCAAGTCAGTTTGGACATGGTCCCTACGGCTGTGTACTGGGTGCTTTTCACATGGCACCGGCAATGCCTACTCTGGCATGGTTTTTATGGTTGGATTCCCTTCCTAATGGCCACCACTTTACAGTCAGGTGCAGGCATGGCTGTGAGCTAAGAAGTTTGCTTCTAGACCTCATGGTTCTGAGTTCAGTCCCACTGTGTTGCAGCTTGGGCAACTGTCTTCTCCTATTAGGAGGCACACAGCCTAGTGGTTAGAGCAGTGGACTCGCGGTCGAGGGATCGCGTGTTTCAAATCTCAGACCGGGCGATGTGTGTGTTTATGAGGGAAACACCTAAGCTCCACACAGGTCCGGCAGAAGGTAATGGCGAACTTCTGCTGACTCTTTCGCCACAACTTTCTCTCACTATTTCCTCCTGCATCTTGCAGCTCACTTGCAAAGGACCAGCGTCCCGTCCAGGTGGGGAACCTATATGCCAAGGAAACCAAGAAACTGGCCCTTATGAGCCAACGATGGCTTGAGAAGGAACAAACATTATTATTATTATTGTGGTGGCACATGGCCTGGTGGTTAGAGCAGCGGACTCGTGGTCAAGCGATCGCAGGTTTGAATCTCAGACCGGGCGATGTGTGTGTTTATGTGTGAAACACCTAAGCTCCACATGGCTCTGGCAGTTCACCTGCGACGGACCGACGCCCTGTCCAATACTCCAAGGAAACCGGCCCTTATGAGTCAAGCATGGCTCGAGAAGTAACAAACAAATAAAACCAAACCACTTTACAGAGTGGACTGGATGCTTTTATGTATAACCAGTACAAGTATAATGTATGTTCTATCCATCTCAGGAAGAAAAAATAAAACACACACACCAGAACTCTGGCCTGTCAAATTCACTCACAAGGCTTTGGTCAGAAAGTTCCCAGATTAGTTCTATAGCACGCCAACAGATGGCAGCACACGGTTGCATGTGCAGTAAGAGCTAGTAGTGACCTTCATCAGGTAGTCATCATCGTTTAGCATCCGCTTTCCATGCTAGCATGGGTTGGACGATTTTGACTGAGGACTGACAAACCAGATGGCTGCACCAGGCTCCAATCTTGATTTGGCAGTGTTTCTACAGCTGGATGCCCTTCCTAACGCCAACCACTCCGAGAGTGTACTGGGTGCTTCTATATGCCACCAGCACGAGGGCCAGCCTGGCGGTACTAGCAATGGCCACAAAAATTTATTTTTTTTATAAAATTTTACGTGTCACCTTTACGGCGGCACTGGTAATGATCACGCTCGAATGGTGCTTTTTATGTGCCACCGGCATGAACACCAGTTAGCCACTCTAGCAACAATCACGCTCGGATGGTGCTCTTAGTGCTCCACTAGCACGGATGCCAGTCATCAAATTTGATTTCGAGTGTTGAGTAATGTTGCTGGGTTTATTTTGCAAGTTGGGGAATTTGGGGTTTTGTCACAGAGAGGAACAAAGAGCCAACGTGAAATTTTGCGTTAACCCTTTAGTGTTCACATTATTCTGCCATAATTAAAGCTTTTTTGTCCTCATTGCTTTGAACTAATCATGCATTATCTTGTAGCTATGAGATTTTGATGAGGTAACTGTTCATTTTTAAAACGACATTGTAGGGTTGGTGTGAGAGACCAGATCTGGCCAGATATGGTGCAAAAATCGATAATGTGTTTGTTTAGGCCTTATCCATGCATTGAATAGTGAACTTTACTCAGTCAGCTGTTTGACGTGAACTGTGTTCACCACGCGTGCAAGCATGCGTAAATTGCATAAAAAATATTAAAAAATCAAGATATAAAAACGAATCGCCGTAAACATTGTAGAAATTCGGCAAAGAAATGAATTTTCGGGATGTAGCCTGGAGGGTTTTTTCGTATTAATCGTTTGGACTTTGTGAACACATACCAATTGTTTTCATAACATTTTTAACGCTTTGGATTAAATGTGACCATTTTGCAAAGCCGGGCAATACTGGTAGTAAATGATAAAGTAAGGAATACGTGAAAACAGAAATGCCATACCTGTGTGTTTTGGTTATGTTTAAAAATTCCAACGGAACCCTTTGAGGAGGAAGCCACAACTTGCTGCTGGTCAAGATACTGAAATATAATTAAAAAACAAAGATTTATAATGGAATTTGTCTGCGACTAGAAGAAACTTAGCTATTGCGATATGAAGGCACATGGCTAGGGGTTCCCAATCATTTTTTATCAATGGGCCCCTTTGATTACTATTTAATTGTGGTGGACACTCATAGCTATTCACTGTTTAAAAACTAGTTTTAGAGAAACTCCTTTCAGAATTCCCTAACTTTTGTAGGTTGGACTCTGTAAAATGTTAGAGAAAGAAACCTGTTTCTTGCAATACATACGTCTAAAGTGAAATTTTTTCAAGGACCCTTAAAATACAGTACTTGAACACGGAACGTAAGGATGGAAGAAATACCTATTTCTTTACTACCCACAAGGGGCTAAACACAGAGGGGACAAACAAGGACAGACAAACGGGTTAAGTAGATTACATCGACCCCAGTGCGTAACTGGTACTTAACTTATCGACCCCGAAAGGATGAAAGGCAAAGTCGACCTCGGAATTTGAACTCAGAACGTAGCGGCAGACGAAATACCTATTTCTTTATTACCCATAAGGGGCTAAACACAGAGAGGACAAACAAGGACAGACAAACGGGTTAAGTAGATTACATCGACCCCAGTGCATAACTGACACTTAATTTATCGACCCCCGAAAGGATGAAAGGCAAAGTCGACCTCGGCGGAATTTGAACTCAGAACGTAACGGCAGACGAAATACCTATTTCTTTACTACCCACAAGGGGCTAAACACAGAGAGGACAAACAAATGGATTAAGTCGATTATATCAACCCCAGTACGTAACTGGTACTTATTTAATCGACCCCGAAAGGATGAAAGGCAAAGTCAACCTCGGCGGAATTTGAACTCAGAACGTAACGGCAGATGAAATACTGCAAAGCATTTCGCCCGGCGTGCTAACGTTTCTGCCAGCTTGCCGCCTTCCCTTTGTAAATATCCAACATGTGGAAAGACCTTGTTGTTCTGCTACTTACCTTTAAATCTGTCACATCACCAACATGTGTGATGTCTGCGAGGAGTTGCGGTTCCATGTCCACTGCAGCGGTCTCAGTGTCCATCGTGTAGAGATCGTAGTCGATGTCATGTTGACCAAATGTCCAAAACGACAACTTACTTTGCTGCAATGATACAAAAATCAATAACAGAATCTTAATAAGAGGATTTTTCGAATTTCTGCACAAAGCCAGCAATTTTGAAGGGAGGGGGGGAAAGCCAATTACATCAACCACAATGCTCAACTGGCATTTATTTTATCACCCTCCCTGACCCTTTAGCATTTAACCCTTTCGTTACCAACCAGGCTGAAACCAGCTCTGGCTCTGTAGTTTTGAATTAAAATCTTCCACCAAACCTTGGTCACAATTTATGTTCCTAACACTAGCTGAATGATAACTAAGTTATTTTACTAAATTCTTTGTTATATTTAAAATTAATTGAAAGAAACACAGAGCATCTCAACAGAAATATGGTAACAAAAGGGTTACAACCCCGGTACTGATCCTTCTTAAAAAGCCTGGAATTTATTCTGGCAGTCTCTTTTGCTGAACTGGTAAATTACAGGGACGTAAACATATCAACCCTGGTTATGATGCAATAATGGGACACATACACAACGGGTTTCTTCCAGTTTCTGTCTAGCAAGGTCACTCACAAGGTTTTGGTCGGTCCATGGCTATAGAAGACACTTGCCCATGCAGAGGAACTGAACCCGGTACCATGCAGTTGGGAAGCAAACTTCTTACCACACAGCCACACCTGCGCCTATTTTATTTATTTTGGCAAAATTGCAATCTCTGTTGCTGAAAATAAAGAAATCTGGAGGAATTTTTAAGTAGTTTTCCTTCCCAACTATATGATTCCGGGTTCAGTCCCACTGCGTGGTACGTTGGGCAAGTGTCTTCTACTATAGCCTCGGGGTAACCAAAGCCTTGTGGGTGGATTTGGTAGACGGAAACTGAAAAGAAGCCCGTCGTATATAATATACATGTGTATATGTTTATGTCTGTGTTTGTCCCCCACCATCGCCTGACAACCGATGTTGGTGTGTTTACGTCCCCGTAACTTAGCGGTTCAGCAAAAGTGACCGATAGGATAAGTACTAAGGCTTACAAAGAATAAGTCGGCACTATTTAAGAAGAGTGGTCCCAGTGCACACACTCGCGCAACCGCGCTAGCTAGTCGTGACTAGTCGATCCTACAACGACAGGTAAATAAAACAAAAACACAAAGTAAATAATTTTTTTTTCAACAAAGTAAGGATCGACTAGTCATGACTAGTCTTCTTAAATAGTACCGAATGTTCGATTAGTTCGACTAAAGGCGATGCTCCTGCATGGCCGCAGTCAAATGACTAAAACAAGTAAAAAAAAAAAGAAAGAAGAAATAAATAAAAAAAAAAGGGGGCGGGTGCGTTTTACATTATGCTTATATCGGAATTTGTGAAAAATTGTTTCAGTCAGAATGCGGCCACGCTGGGGCACCGCCTTGAAGAATTTCTAGTGGAAATTTAACCGGTGAGTGTGTTACATTATAAGGCACAAAAAGAAAATGACTTTCCCCAGGCACAACAGAATAATAATAATAATCCTTTCTACTAAAGGCACAAGGCCTGAAATTTGCGGGGGGGGGCAGGAGACTAGGTCCTCGGCGGAATTTGAACTCAGAACGTGTTGAATAATGATTTCGACTTTAACGTAGATTTGGCGTAGTTTCGTAGATTCGAAACCGGCATCGCAAAGCAGACTTTGATGTCTAGGGGTGCTCCAGAATATTCTGGACGGGCACTTATTTGTATTGAGGGATGATTTTTTTTGTAAACTGTATTGGTACTACTTAAGAACAGTGGTCCCGGTGCGCGCACTCGCGTTAGCTAGTCATGACTAATCGATCCTTACTTTGTATTTTTGTATTTTATTTACTTTGTTTAACAAAAATTATTTATTTTATGTAAAAAAAAAATATCTATTTTGTGTTTTATTTACTTTGTTAGGTAGTCGTAGGATCGACTAGTCACGACTAGCTAGTGCGGGTGCGCGCACCGGGACCACCCTTCTTAGGTACTACGAGTCCCCTAATTTGTATCGAGGGGTGATTTTTTTTTTTCGTAAACTGCATTTCCTAAATCCGAGGGACCAGCACTGAACAGCGAGAGGGGGGGTGGGTCAGTTGCCGTCAAGGCTAGGACACAGCAGAAGAGGTGGGCATGGTCGGAAGACGAAGAGACCGGCGACTTGGAAAAAAAGCACATGACTAATATATATATAAATAAGAATAAATGGAGGAACAAGGTGCGGTTCTTACCTCGTCGTCCCAGCTGCCCGTGACGAACAGATTCGGCTTCTGGAGCGACGAAGCCCCGACGGGTTTCCATCGGATTTTGCTGATTTTCTGAGAAATGAATTTCACGTTCATGTCAGCCATGATGCGAATGTTTACAAATGGCGGGAACCCGCTTGGATTCTATTGGCTGTTGAGGAAGTGGGCGAGGGAGGCAGATCTTAACGTTTATAACGAGGAGGGGGGCAAGCATATATTAACGTTTTTAACGAGGGGAAAAAATTAGCATTTTTTTTTTTTAACGAGGGGAAAGAACTCTTTGGAATTAGCGATAAAAGGGGAGAGAATGAATGATCCCCTTTATGTCAGAGTTTCTCCAAAAGGTACTTTTGTGGTACATAATAATAGTAATAATAATAATTGTGTACAGTGCTCAGGTGCACTACAACTCATCTAAAGTGTATATATAATCAGGTGTCCCAGGCATCGGTGAAGAATTTTAAATTTCTGGAGCGCCCCGGAATAAAGTGTCTTCTAATAAAATTTAATAAAAAGACGATTTTCTGAAGCAAATGTTATTCAAAACGCGCAAGAGTGGCTGTGTGGTAAGTAACTTGCTTACCAACCACATGGTTCCGGGTTCATTCCCACTGCATGGCATCTTGATCAAGTGTCTTCTACTATAGCCTCGGGCCGACCAAAGCCTTGCAAGTGGATTTGGTAGACGGAAACTGAAAGAAGCCTGTCGTATATATGTATATACATATCTCTTTTACTCTTTTACTTGTTTCAGTCATTTGACTGCGGCAATGCTGGAGCACCGCCTTTTTAGTCGAGCATATCGACCCCGGGACTTATTCTTTTTTGTAAGCCCAGTACTTATTCTATCGGAATCTTTTTGCCGAACCGCTAAGTGACGGGGACGTAAACACACCAGCATCGGTTGTCAAGCAATGCTAGGGGTACAAACACAGACACACAAACACATACACATACATATATATACATATATACGACAGGCTTCTTTCAGTTTCCGTCTACCAAATCCACTCACAAGGCATTGGTCGGCCCGGGGCTATAGCAGAAGACACTTGCCCAAGATGCCACGCAGTGGGACTGAACCCGGAACCATGTGGTTGGTTAGCAAGCTACTTACCACACAGCCACTCCTGCGCCTATATTCAAGATCTTGATGGTGTAATTACTTAATGTAAAATAACATTGTGGGGTAGGTGTGAGGGCCTGGATCTGGTCAGTTTGAACATAAAACAGACTAGCTATTTTGGCCGCATATGGCCAGTTTAAATACTAAAGAGTTAAAGGATATTTGTCCTCATCATGCCATGATTCAAACTTCAAAACTTCCATGCTTCCTGAGATTCGCCAACACTACACCTGATTTTCTCCCCTCCATACACACACAAGCATGTATCTGACTCATACACTGTTCACTTCCCAGACATTTGTACATTACTGCATATGCTTTATATGCACTTTTGACAAGTTGTGGGGCACCTGAGCACTGTATACAATAATTTCATTATTGTTATTATTATTATCATCTTGTTTGTTGTTAACGCAACGTTTCGGCTGATATACCCTCCAGCCTTCATTAGGTGTCTTGGGGAAATTTGGGTTCTCATTCCTAAGGTATTTTTTTGATGTTGTTGTTGTTATTATTATTATTATTATTATTATTGTTCAGGTCGCTACTTGGAATTGAACTCAGAATCTTGGGGTCAGTAGCCCGCTCTCTTCACCACTATGCCATATACCCGGGTTACTAACCCCAAGATTCCAAGTTCGATTCCAAGCAGTGACCTGAACAATAACAACAACAACAACAACAATAATAATAATAATAACAACAACATCGAAAAATACCTTAGGAATGAGAATCCAGGTTCGAAATTTCCCCAAGACACCTGATGAAGACAGCCGAAACATTGTGTTAGCAACAAACAAGATGAGGACAAATATCCATCAAATGTAAATAATGTACATAATTCCTCATCTCTTAAATATAGACCGGAACTAGTTTTATGTTTAAACTGGCCAGATCCAGCCTCTCACACTTACCCTGCGATGCCATTCTAAAAATAAACAACCACATCATCAAAATCGCAAAACTACAAGATAATGCATGATTGATTAAAAAATGATGTGAATAAATAATCATTACATTTGAAAGAAAAATTTGACTGTAAAAAGTCTAAATCTACCTAATGTGGTTCGATAAATAGGTACCTTTATCAGGTTCAGTGATAACTCTTTATTCTTTTACCCGTTTACATGTTTCAGTCATTTGACTGCGGCCATGCTGGAGCACCACCTTTAGTCGAGCAAATCAACCCCGGGACTTATTCTTTGTAAGCCCAGTACTTATTCTATCAGTCTCTTTTTGCCGAACCGCTAAGTAACGGGGACATAAACACACCAGCATCGGTTGTCAAGCAATGCTAGGGGAACAAAGACAGACACACAAAACACATATATATATATACATATATACGACGGGCTTCTTTCAGTTTCCGTCTACCAAATCCACTCACAAGGCATTGGTCGGCCCGGGGCTATAGCAGAAGACACTTGCCCAAGATGCCACGCAGTGGGACTGAACCCGGAACCATGTGGTTGGTTAGCAAGCTACTTACCACACAGCCACTCCTGCAGTTATATTTTTAATAAGCAAAATGCCTCCTATCCAATGGACAGTGCTGAGTTGTCACAAACATTTAAGCCAAATTTTCTCAAAATTACTTGACCGCCAGTATATATTAAATATATACCAGATAATAAAATTGATATTCTCGGCACATCACGATGCCTCACTAAATTTGAGATGGCTGAACAGAGAATAAGTTCAAACATGGCTTTCCTCAACAAAAAATTGGGATATAAAATTGCTTTCCGCAGTTAAGGGTAGGTGGGAGTAGAGACATAGATTTGATGGGTAGAGGTGGGAGTAGTGCTGTCTTGTTAAATTTCTTCCAACCACAAGAAATATATGAAATTTTCCCAAAATTATTTTCATGAAAGTTTTGATGTAGTTTTCCAAACTTCTAATGTTAATTTACTCTTTTACTTGTTTCAGTCATTTGACTGTGGCCATGCTGGAGCACCGCCTTTAGTTGAGCTAATTGACCCCAGGACTTATTCTTTGTAAGCCTTATTTTATACTTATTCTATCTGTCTCTTTTGCTGAACTGCTAAGTTACAGGGACGTAAACACACCAGCATCGGTTGTCAAGCGATGTTGGGGGGGGGGGGGCGGACAAACACAGACACACAAACATATACACACACATGCATATATAATATATATATATATATATATATATATATACATATTTATATATATATATATATATATATATATATATATATATACATATTTATATATATATATATATATATATATATATAATATATATATATATACATTAGAAGGTTTGGAGATGATGTACAGGTATTTTATATTAGAAGAAATGAGGTACTCAGAAATTCGGATGGTTTTATATTTACAGATATTTATTTGTATATTACAAGTTTTTATACATCATATAACTTATATCAAATATCATATATTAGCGCTTCTGTCCATTCTGGTAGATTTTTCAAATTGCATCCATTCTGGTGGATTTTTCAAATTGAACTATATCATATATACAATGGGCTATATACATATATACGACGGGCTTCTTTCAGTTTCCATCTGCCAAATCCACTCACAAGGCTTTGGTCGACCTGAGGCTGTAGTAGAAGACACTTGCCCAAGGTGTTATGCAATGGGACTGAACCCGGAACCATGTGGTTGGTAAGCAAGCTACTTACCACACAGCCACTTCTATGCCTTTCTAGAAAAAAAATGAATGCACTCTTCATCATCAGCATAAAAAACATCATTAAAACTATATTTTATGAAAATAATCTAGTGAAAATTTGGAATACCTGAAGTGGTTAGAAGAAATTTAAAAAGATCTGAAGAAAGAGACAAAGATATGATGTGTAGAGGTGGAAGCAGAGACATAGATCTGATGGGTAGAGGTGAGAGTAGACACATGAACTTGATGTCAGGGATCTTTTCGGTTTGAACGGCAGTTTTTTCTAGCGGTGTCATATGAAATTGTCACCCATAATTATGACCCTAGTATCGATTTATTGCATTTCAATCTGTTTTAGGGTTAGGGGTGGGGGGAAGGGTATCTTTTTTTCTTCAGAAATGTAAATAAACCCAATCTGTTTCTTAAACGAGGGACATATTCATACAGCACAGAATGTTGTTTACCTCAATAGACGTCATTGATTGGTTGAAATTGCAAAAATTGAAGAAAAAAAACAACAAATATCTTACAGACTATAGAATTTTCTCAATAAAGCCAAGAGAAAAATATGTTTTATAAACACATTCTACCAGTATACGAAATTATGTTAAAAACTGCCGTTCAAACCAAAAAGATCTCATTCTTTTATTCTTTTGTGGTACCCCACAATTCAGTGAAGATTTTAAAATTATTTAACGGATATTTGCCCTCATCTTGTTTGTTATTAACACAACGTTTCGGCTGATATACCTTCCAGCCTGGGTTGTCATTCCTAAGGTATTATTATTATTATTATTATTATTATTATTATTATTGTTCAGGTCACTGCTTGGAATCGAACTCGGAATCTTGGGATTAGTAGCCCGCTCACTTAACCGCTATGCCATATGCCCCAGATCAAACCGAAAAGATCCGATGTCGGTGACCCACAAAATGCAAGTGCCGTCCTCTGATCATTTGACCTATTTGGTTTTCATGACAATGAAACCAGATATTGGTAAAGGAGGGACCAATAAAGACATAGAACAGGTGATATTTAATCAATGCCAGTAATGTGAGCCGTCATTAACGACTCTTTTTATTGGTTGCATTAATGGTCTATTGCCTCGTTAGCTGTGTAGGTATAGAGTTTCTGTTGCTTTACTAAGGAATCTTGCATACCATTATCTAACATGTGTTGTGTATTCTTTTACTTGTTTCAGTCATTTGGCTGCAGCCATGCTGGAGCACCGCCTTTCAGTCCAGCAAATCGATCCCCAGGATTTATTCTTCGTAAGCCTAGTACTTATTCTATCAGGCTCTTTTGTCAAACTGCTAAGTTACCGGGACATAAACTCACCCGCATCGGTTGCCAAGCGATGTTGGGGGGGACAAACACAGACACACACACAAACGCATTCATATATATATACATATATATATATACGACAGGCTTCTTTCAGTTTCTTTCTAGAAAATCCACTGACAAGGTTTTGGTCAGCCCGAGGCTATAGAAGAAGACACTTGCCCAAGGTGCCACGCAGTGGGACTGAACCCGGAACCACGTGGTTCTTAAGCAAGCTACATACCACACAGCCACTCATGCATGTTTATTAAAAACAATGTGAACAAATAAGCGTTACGGTTGACAGAATAACCTGAATGCTAAGGATTAAACCAACCATATCCAGCCCAAATATTCTATTTGTAGGAAAAGGTATGAGATCCAAAACTAAGCAATCACATCATTGAAATCTTGGAGCTCTCTCTCTCTTCGCCCTTTTCAAGCCTAGCCAGGCTCATGGGCCCAGTTTCCTGGTTTCTATGGCGTATGTGTTCCCCAGCTGGACGGGACGCCAGTCCATCACAGAAAATAAATGCGCCCTTTAAAAGCCTAGCCAGGCTCATGGGCCCGGTATCCCGGTTCCTATGGCATATGTGTTCCCCAGCTGGATGGGACGCCAGTCCATCACAGTGTTACTCATTTTTGCCAGCTGAGTGGACTGGAGCAACGTGAAATGAAGTCTTTTGCCCAAGAACACAATGCGTTGCCCGGTCCAGGAATCGAAACCACAATCTTACGATCATGGTGCTGACACCCTAACCACTAAGCCACGCGCCTCCACTATTAATTCAAAGCAATGTGAATAAAAAGCATTGTTTGACAGAATAAAGTGAATGCTCAAAGATGAAATGTCCCTTGAAGGTGTAGCAAAACCAATTTCTATAATGGTATACTGGAGTCAACTGGCCTTTTGTAGGCTCCATGCATTAATCTTTAATGATTGGTCATCTGACCTATTATTTGAGTTTGGAACATTTGGTTGAGTCCTGTATTTTGATTGGTCGAGTATTGCTTAGGACATGGATCTTAGAACCAATCACATTGTGCATAATATATTCTCAAACAACTAATCTGAATCATTGCTGGGGCCTACATCATTATCTTCATCATCATCGTTTAACGTCCGTTTTCCATGCTAGCATGGGTTGGACGGTTCGACCGGGATCTGGGAAACCAGGAAGTTGTGCCAGGCTCCAGTCTGATCTGGCAGTGTTTCTACAGCTGGATGCCCTTCCTAACGCCAACCACTCTGAGAGTGTAGTGGGTGCTTTTTACATGCCACCAGCACAGGTGCCAGGGAAGGCTGGCAGTGGCCACGATCGGTTGGGGCTTTTTACCTGCCACCAGCACAGAAGCCAGTCAAGATGGTGCTGGTATCTGCCACGTTCGGATGGTGCTTTTCACATGTCACTGGCACGGGTATCTTAACTACAATTTCCATTTGATTTTTATTTTGATGTTGGTGTTAACGTACTTGACTCAATAGGGTCACTCTATGATCCAAGGTTAGCACAGCAGGCCATCCTGCGAGCCATGAACTCACTTCATTTGTCAGGTCTTCACAATCACTGCATATCTCAGGGGTCTCAGTCTTTGTCATTTCCTCTGTGAGGCCCTATGTGCCACCGGCGCGGGTATCACAACTACAATATCCATACGATTTTTATTTTGATGTTGATGAACTTGAGTTAACAAAACATCTATGACAGAGGGGTGAGAGATTTTCAGGAAGGTGAGTCCTGTTATTTCTTGCTGTTATAGTGGAGCACATGTCACCAACGATGGCCAGAGATGAATTATATAAATGATGGATAAACCATGCAACTACCACCTTGTAATTGTTGAATTTAAAGGATGTTTTCGGTTTGAATGGCAGTTTTTAACATAATTTCTAGGTAACTAAACACTTTTAAACTTCGCATACTGGTAGAATGTGTTTATAAAACATCTTTTTCTCTTGGCTTTATTGAGAAAATTCTATGGTTTGTAAGATATTTGGTCTTTAATTTCTTGCATTTCGGCAATTTCAACCAATCAATGACGTCTATTGAGGTAAAAAAACATTCTGTGCCGTATGAATATGTCCCTCGTTTAAGAAACAGATTGGGTTTATTTACATTTGTGAAGAAAAAAAATACCCTTCCCCCCACCCCTAAGCCTAACCCTAAAACAGATTGAAATGCAATAGATCGATTCTAGGGTCATAATTATGGGTGACAATTTCATATGGCACCGCTAGAAAAAACTGCCGGTCAAACCGAAAAGATCCAATTTTTTTAAACAAAGTAAATAAAACAAAAACAAAGGATCGACTAGTCACGACTAGCTAGCGCGGATGCACGAGTACACGAGTGCGCGCACCGGGGGCCACTCATCTTAAGTAGTACCGGTCAACTATGCCTTTCATATTTTCGAGGTCGATAAAATATAGTACCAGTCATATACTGGGACGAATGGTATCGACTTCTCCCTTACTACTCAAAAACTATTGGCCTTGATTCTAAATTAGAAACCATTCTTTATTATAAGTAATAGGAAAGCAGTAAGCTGGGTTCATTGAATATTCTGGACATGTTTATTTATTATTCATTGAAGTGACATAGTTTTTGGTTTCCTCAATTGTAATTCTTGGTAAGAAGACAAAAAACCATCCCAGTTGGAAGAAGCCGGAAGTTTTATGAAGGAAGAATGAAGGAAGAGAGGAGTGTGCGGGGGGAGGAGAGGAATTAGAGACAGGGAGAGAGAGAGACAGGCAGGCGGGCAGAGAGAGAGATGGACAGAGAGAGAGAGATAGAGCGAGAGGGTGACAGAGCGAGAGGGAAGAGAGGAGTGTGGGGAGAGAGAGACAGGCAGGCAGGCAGAGAGAGATAGAGACGAACAGAGAGAGGGAGATAGAGCGAGAGGGTGACAGAGCGAGAGGGAAGAGAGAAGTGTGCGGAAGGAGGAAAGAAATTAAGCAGGGAGAGAGAGACAGGCAGGCAGGCAGAGAGAGATAGAGACGAACAGAGAGAGGGAGATAGAGCGAGAGGGTGACAGAGCGAGAGGGAAGAGAGAAGTGTGCGGAAGGAGGAAAGAAATTAAGCAGGAAGACGGACAGGCAGGCAGAGCGAGAGGGAGATAGAGAGAGAGGGAGATAGAGAAAGAGGGAGATAGAGCGAGGAGACAGAGCGAGAGGATGACAGAGTGAGAATGCGAGAGGGAGAGGGTGAGAGAGCGAGAGGGAGACAGAGCGAGAAGGAGATAGAGAGAGGGTGACAGAACGAGGAGACAGAGCGAGAGGGAGATAGAGCGAGAGGGAGATAGAGCGAGAAGGTGACAGAGCGAGAGGGAGACAGAGTGAGAGAAGACAGAGCGAGAAGGAGTGACAGAGCGAGAGAGATACAGAGCGAGACGGAGATAGAGTGAGAGGAAGAGAAAGCGAGAGGAGACAGAGCGAGAGGGAGATAGAAAGAGAGGGAGTTAGAGCGAGAGGGAGACAGAGCGAGAGGGTGACATATACACGGATGTGGTTGATATGAGAGTCACAGAGAAGAGGGAAGGACGGAGTGTAGAAAAAGAGAAATAGGTTAATCAGAGAGAGTGGGAGTAAGAGAGATAGAGGAAGAGAAGGAGTGAGAGAGATACAGAGGGTGAGAGGAGTAGATAAGCGGTGATGATTGATAAAGTATGAGACGTATAGAGAGGAGGGAAGGAAGGACAGTATAGAAAGAGAAAGGAGTTAATCAGAGAGAGAAAGAAAGGGGAGTGAGAGATATACAGAGAGGGGGTGAGAGAGAGATATATAGGCGGAGGTGGTTGATAAAGTATGAGACATACAGAGAGGAGGGAAGGGAGGAGTGTATAGAAAGAGAAAGAAGTTAGTCAGAGAGAGGGGCATATTACAGGAGATGATTGATAAAGTATGAAATATATGGAGAGGGAGAAAGGAGGAAGAGTATAAGAAGAGAAAGAAGTTAGTCAAAGAGGGAGGAGGAGTAAGAGAGAGAGAGGCGGAGATGGTTGATAGCGTTAAAGCCGCACAGAGAGGAGGGAAGGGAGGAGTGTACAGAAATAGAAAGAAGTTAGTCAGAGAGGGAGAGGGAGTGTAAAAGAGGCACAGAGAGGAGGGAAGGGAGGAGTGTACAGAAATAGAAAGAAGTTAGTCAGAGAGGGAGAGGGAGTGTAAAAGAGGCACAGAGAGGAGGGAAGGGAGGAGTGTATAGAAAGAGAAAAAAGTTAGTGAAAGAGCGAGAGGGAGTAAGAGAGAGAGCGGAAAGATGATAGATAAAGTATAAGACAGAGAGAGAGAGAGAGAGAGAGAGAGAGAGAGGAGGAGACAATTTGATAAAGCAGAGAGAGAGAGAAGGAGAGAAAGCGGGCGAGGCAGAGATATATAAAAAAAAAACAATGGCCAGCCAAGTGACACCAAAAGATAATAAAAAAACCATAGCCACCTCTATAAAAAAGTGTGGTTTTGATAACATAAACCGTACTTTTGCTAATTGCCCCAAGGTATCATGTAGTTGTGAGCTGATAAAAACTTATCTTCTTGGCCCAAAGTTCTCAATCGGGGCCCCATATAATTATTGTTTTGAGTTTGCACACAAGGAAAATAATAAAACTGGGGGGTCGGTCCATGGTTAGTATTTTAAGGACCCAGGACAAAATTCTGTATTTATTGCAAGAAATTATTGGGATCTTTTCATTGTGGATGTTTTCACTTTGACCGGCAGATTTTAAAAATAATTTCTTTGTAATAGGCGCAGGAGTGGCTGTGTGGTAAGTAGCTTGCCTACCAACCACACTGTCAACCAACCACATGGTTCCGGGTTCAGTCCCACTGCATGGCACCTTGGGCAAGTGTCTTCTACTATAGCCTCGGGCCGACCAAAGCCTTGTGAGTGGATTTGGAAGACGGAAACTGAAAGAAGCCCGACGTATGCGTAGGAGTGGCTGTGTGGTAAGTAGCTTGTTTACCAACCACATGGTTCCGGGTTCAATCCCACTGCGTGGCACCTTGGGCAAGTGTCTTCTTCTATAGCCTTGGGCCAACCAAAGCCTTTTGAGTGGATTTGGTAGACGGAAACTGAAAGAAGCCCGTCGTATATATGTATGCGTGTGTGTGTTTGTGTGTCTGTGTTTGTCGCCCTAGCATTGCTTGACAACCGATGCTGGTGTGTTTACGTCCCCGTTACTTAGCGGTCCGGCAAAAGAGGCCGATAGAATAAGTACTGGGCTTACAAAAGAATAAGTCCCGGGGTCGAGTTTCTCGACTAAAGGCGGTGCTCCAGCATGGCCGCAGTCAAATGACTGAAACAAGTAAAAGAGAGTAACTACAATAATTTCTTGGTGACTGCAAAGAAATTATTCTAAAAATCTGTCGGTCTGAGTGAAAAGATCCCAATAAATATTTTACACAAAATAATTTTTGTTAAACAAAGTAAATAAAACAAAAACACAAAGTAAGGATCGACTAGTCACGACTAGCTAGCACGGATACGCGAGTGCGCACACCGGGACCACTCTTCTTAAGTAGTACCTATGTACACATATTTTTTTTCTTTACTGCCCACAAGGGGCTAAACACAGAGGGGACAAACAAGGACAGACAAACGGATTAAGTCGATTATAGTGACCCCAGTACGTAACTGTACTTAATTTATCGACCCCGAAAGGATGAAAGGCGAAGTCGACCTCGGCGGAATTTGAACTCAGAACGTAGCGGCAGACTAAATACCTATTTCTTTACTGCCCACAAGGGGCTAAACACAGACAGGACAAACAAGGACAAAGGGATTAAGTCGATTACATCGACCCCAGTGCATAACTGGTACTTATTTAATCGACCCCGAAAGGATGAAAGGCGAAGTCGACCTCGGCGGAATTTGAACTCAGAACGTAGCGGCAGACTAAATACCTATTTCTTTACTGCCCACAAGGGGCTAAACACAGACAGGACAAACAAGGACAAAGGGATTAAGTCGATTACATCGACCCCAGTGCATAACTGGTACTTATTTAATCGACCCCGAAAGGATGAAAGGCAAAGTCGACCTCGGCGGAGTTCGAACTCAGAACCTAACGGCCGACGAAATACCGCAAAGCATTTCGCTTGGCGTACTAACGACATACCCATGTACCCATACATATTTCTTTACTACCCACAACGAGCTAAACACAGAGAGGACAAACAAGGGCAGACAAAGGGATTAAGTTGATTAGATCGACCCCAGGGCGTAACTTGTACTTAATTTATCGAACCCGAAAGGATGAAAGGCAAAGTCGACCTCGGCGGAATTTGAACTCAGAATGTAACGGCAAACGAAATACCTATTTCTTTACTACCCACAAGGGGCTAAACATAGAGGGGACGAACAAGGACAGACATAGGTATTAAGTCGATTACATCGACCCCAGTGCGTAACTGGTACTTTATTTATCGACCCCGAAAGGATGAAAGGCAAAGTCGACCTCGGCGGAATTCGAACCCAGAAATACCGCTAAGCATTTCGCCCGGCATGCAAACATCTCTTATTTCTTTATTGCTCACAAAGGGCAACACACAGGGGACAAACAAGGACAGACAAAGGGATTAAGTCGATTACATCGACCCCGAAAGGATGAAAGGCAAAGTCTACCTCGGCGGAATTCGAACCCAGAACGTAGCGGCAGACGAAATACCGCTAAGCATTTCGCCCGGCGTGCTAACGACATACCCATGTACCCCCCTCCCAGCAAAACGTTCGACGTCGACGTTGGTCCATTCGACGTTTCTGACGACAACGTCGCCGACGTTCAAAACGCCCAACCGCCCAAACCGGAAATGACGTCACGGCTCATCATTATCGCTCTCCGCATCCAGTCTCAGTTGCAGTTCGAGTTCCGGTTCCGGTAGTTCTCCTCTGTTTTTGTTATTTTCTTACCTCCTTTTCCTCTCCTCTCCACAAAAGACAAAATCTCTTTCCCTCTTTTCTTCCACCAGAGCCGAAAAACCCCCCCGAAAAGCCTTTTCATCTGGGACATGATATAACACGTCTATTAACAATTTTACACACACACACCCCCCTTTTTTTTAATTGATCAATTAGCGAAGCACCTGGTCAATTAAGGGGCGATCGGACCTTCCCAGACGCATAAATATTGATATATATCGATTTATGTGAAGGTTTTTGTGTGGTGTGAGGAGTCGGGAAAGTTTCAAGTAGGAGAAAGTTTCTGGTCCGAAATATTTTTGTGAAATTTTTTGGGCTTTTATTATTATTATTATTATTTTTTTTTATACAAAAAAAACCGGAAAAAAAGGGGAAAAAAATTGCTCCAGCTGAAATACATCCGTGATGATATTGTTAGAGATTCATAATCGTATAGTGGAGGAAACTTTACGACTCAAGTTCAAAAATGCCTCGGAAGGGTGAGTACAAAGATTATATATATGTGTATATATGTATGTATATATGTGTATATATATTTATATGTATGTATATTGCTCTGTGTATATGTATATTTCTGTTATAAACACACCCATCAAATCAATCTGTTCTCTCTCTCTCTATATATATACCCATCACTGTCTTTTTTATATGTATATATATGTATATATATATATATGTATATATTGCTCTGTGTATATGTCTATTTCTATAAACACACCCATCAAATCAATCTGTTCTATATACATATATATATATATATATATATATATATATATATATATATATGTGTGTGTGTGTGTGTGTATATTGCTCTGTGTATATGTATATTTCTGTTATAAACACACCCATCAAATCAGTCTGTTCTATATATGTATATATATATATATACCCATCACGGCCTTTTTTATTTTGCTTATATATATATACATATATATATATATATATATATATGTATGGATTTCAAAATAGAAAATTACTCTTTAACGGGTAATTTTTACATGCTAGAAATAGCAGCCAACACGGCCAAAAACCACAGTTTTATAGCAAATTTCGAAGTACATGAAAAATAAAAACCTTTATGTACCTATATATATATGTATGTATATTGCTCTGTGTATATGTCTATTTCTATAAACACACCCATCAAATCAGTCTGTTCTATATATATCCATCACTGTCTTTTTATTTTGCTTATATATATATATATATACACAAACACACACACATATATATCCGTTGTTCTTTTTTGTCTATATATACATAACTGTTCTATACACACTGGTGTGTGTGTAATAAATAATGTATACGCACATACATACACCCACCCACCGACTTAGCTTCTATACCGCTACTTCATATATATAGAAAGTATATATATATATAATCATATACGCCCACAGATACACTTTAAGATTATATACATATATATACATATATATATATATGTGTGTGTGTGTGTGTATCAAATTTTGTTACTCTTTGATGTTATATATACATACATTTAACACACACACAACTATATAGTATATATATATAATATATATATATATATATATGTGTGTGTGTGTGTGTGTATATTGCTCTGTGTATATGTATATTTCTGTTATAAACACACCCATCAAATCAGTCTGTTCTATATATGTATATATATATATATACCCATCACGGCCTTTTTTATTTTGCTTATTATATATATATATATATACATATATATATATATATATATATATATGTATGGATTTCAAAATAGAAAATTACTCTTTAACGGGTAATTTTTACATGCTAGAAATAGCAGCCAACACGGCCAAAAACCAGAGTTTTATAGCAAATTTCGAAGTACATGAAAAATAAAAACCTTTATGTACCTATATATATATGTATGTATATTGCTCTGTGTATATGTCTATTTCTATAAACACACCCATCAAATCAGTCTGTTCTATATATATCCATCACTGTCTTTTTATTTTGCTTATATATATATATATATATACACAAACACACACACATATATATCCGTCGTTCTTTTTTGTCTATATATACATAACTGTTCTATACACACTGGTGTGTGTGTAATAAATAATTGTATACGCACATACATACACCCACCCACCGACTTAGCTTCTATACCGCTACTTCATATATATAGAAAGTATATATATATATAATCATATACGCCCACAGATACACTTTAAGATTATATACATATATATACATATATGTGTGTGTGTGTGTGTGTGTGTGTATCAAATTTTGTTACTCTTTGATGTTATATATACATACATTTAACACACACACAACTATATAGTGTATATATATATATATATATATACACACGCACTCACACCATTCACGTATTACTGACTGATATATATAAACCTTTTTGCTTTTTTTCTTCCCTTTTCATTATCAAAAAGCTATAAATGCTTTCATTACAAAAGAAAGTGTGTTAAATATTTCCCCTGGTTCCGCCATCTCACAACCGTTGCCCTGTCACACCTCGCTTTGTGTCTGACACGGTTTCAATACCGCGTCAAACTTTATTGTTCACCCTTCCTGGGCCGTTGTCGATATAATATAATCTAACACCAAATCAAGCACCGAGGTGGGATTTAATTATCTCATACGAGTGTCGTGTCTCCAAGGAATTAATTAAACGAAGCAACGGCTGGGAACCCCCAGAACTAATTGTGTTTATGGACAAGGATGTTAGTTAAGCAAGGCACAACTACACTTTGATGCCACACCGTTTATTTCTCCCATAACTCTCTCACGGATGTATATTTTTTAATGAAATTTTGTACATGTATGTTTTCTAGGGTGTAGCTTACGATTATGTCGATAATATAAAAAATTTACCAAAAGATGTATTTTTGAATGAGTCTTTGGATCATCCTGTTCCCACTTTTGCCTTTGTTTCCTGATAATTCTCTTCAAATGGTGTATTTTTAAATGACATTTTATAGAATTATATTTTCGAGAATGTAGATTATAATTATGCTGATAAAATCTTAAAAATTATATACTTTAGGATTTTCAGATCGCTTTTTCTTTCTTCCCTATCATCAATTTCTGTGATTTTATAAGTTAATGTTATATTTTTTTTAGATTTATATATTTGAAATATCAACATTAAATAATCCTTCACTCTCAAAAACATTTTTTTTACAAAATTTCCTTTAAAAATAAAAATGTGAATTTTGGAAAGTTGTGAAGAGACAAAGTCGAGAAGAGAGGAAGGAGAATGATCCGGAATTCCTTGAAAACATTAAAAATTTTTAATATTATCAACAGAATTTTAATCTCCACCCTTGAAAATGCATCACTGCAAAATTTCTTTAAAAAATACACATTATTTAGAAAATTATGTGGAAACTAATTTATGGGAGTATCGAACTGTAGTTATGCCCTGTAATAAATCCTCCACCGCTGTTTAACACCAGGTTAGCTCTGATCAGATAGAACTATGATCATAGCGTTCCATATATGACCATCTCGTTTATTTTGGAGTAGTGTCATCGCAGACTATTATCCACACTGTGTGTATCTGTCCTTTTGTAGATGATAAAGTGCGAAATGAGGTGGGTAATTTGAATTTAGGTTGAACGACCACCTCTGTGGTTCCGTCTTTGATGTCTTCCCGTCCACTCACCGAATTTCTGCGAGGAACAGCAAATTTTATTCTCTTAATTAGCCTTGGTAGATAACATTGTATAATTACTGTAATTAACGCGGAATGTGCGTGTATGATGCGCCTGTCAGACGAAGGATTAATTTATAAAAAATAACACTCAAGGAAGTGCTAGAAATAGCAGCCATGGGATGGGTTTGTGTAAAACTAGAATGCATTTTATTTGATCCTAAAGGTCAGGCTCGATCGGGGCCGCTAATCTCAGATGTGTGTCTCTGTGGGAGGCTACCCAACCATGGCCACCACCGCTGTATGTATATATGTGACAGTATATATATAACAGTGGAAATAAGATTGTAGGAAGGTGGCGGAATATTGTTGGTGAAACCGTTCGACATTCCACGTCTCTTCCGTGATTTTATATATGTATATATTATAATAAGGCGGGGTTGTCACGTTTGGAATGTCTTCGTTTTAGAGAGTTAACAACAACAGCAGTAAGAACGATTTGTATTTGAAAGTATGAAAGAAAATATTTTAAAGAATATAGAAAATGGAATCGATTGTTCTTTGATTCTTCACCCAATACTTATGTAATCACCGATCTGACTGTCACGTTGCTGAAGATTCGATCTTTGGAATCGCCCGTGTCACGTTCCGCTAATTAATTTCTTCTCCCAAATCGACCCTAATTAACACAGAGAGCACCTGTCCGGGGTTGTTAGCTTTTTTGTTTAAAAAAGAAAAAATTATAGAAAAACGTTTCTATCGCCTCCTTCACCGCCACCACATTTGAAAAATTTTCTGTTAATTTTACCCAAATTTTAAAATTTTAACAACTGTCACAGACATTTGACATGTGGCTGATCGATTATTGAACTGTGAAAAACCTTTATTGTTATATTATTATTATTATTATTTCGTCTGCCGCAACGGTCTGAGTTCAAATTCCGCCGAGGTCGACTTTGCCTTTCATCCTTTCGGGGGTCGATTAAATAAGTACCAGTTACGCACTGGGGTCGATATAATCGACTTCATCCGTCTATCTGTCCTTGTTTGTCCCCTCTGTGTTTAGCCCCTTGTGGGTAGTAAAGAAATAGGTATTTCGTCTGCTGCTATGTTCTGAGTTCAAATTCCGCCGAGGTCGACTTTGTCTTTCATCCTTTCGGGGGTCGATTAAATAAGTACCAGTTACTCACTGGAGTCGATATAATCGACTTAATCCGTCTATCTGTCCTTGTTTGTCCCCTCTGTGTTTAGCCCCTTGTGGGTAGTAAAGAAATAATAATAATAATAATAATAATTAATTATTATTATTATTGCTTTACGGCCTTTCGTTCGTCTTAACGTTCTGAGTTCAAATTCCGCTGAGGTCGACTTTGCTTTTCATCCTTTCGGGGTCGAGAAGATAACTACCAACGAAGTACTGGGGTCTATGTAACCAACTTAACCCGCCCCACAAAATTTCAAGACTTGTGCATTACATAATAGAAGTAATAATAATAATAATAATAATGATAATAATAATAATAATGATCCTTTCTGCTACAGGTATAAGGCCTGAAACTGGGGGAGAGGGGGCTAGTCGATTACATCGACCCCAGTGTTTAACTGGCGCTTATTTTATCGATCCCCCGAAAAGGACGGAAGGCAAAGTCTACTTCGACTGAATTTGAACTCAGAATTGGTGTAATACTATTTACTCTTTTACTTCAGTCATTTGACTGCGGCCATGCTGCAGCACCGCCTTTGGTCGATCAAATCGATCCCAGGACTTATTCTTTGTAAGCCCAGTACTTATTCTATCGGTCTCTTTTGCCGAACCGCTAGGTGACGGGGACATAAACACACCAGCATCGGTTGTCAAGCAATGCTAGAGGGACAAACACAAACACATACACACACATATATACATATATACGACAAGCTTCTTTCAGTTTCCATCTACCAAATCCACTCACAAGGCCTTGGTCGGCCCGAGGCTATAGCAGAAGACACTTGCCCAAGATGCCACGCAGTGGGACTGAACCCGGAACCATGTGGTTGGTTAGCAAGCTACTTACCACACAGCCACTCCTGTATACATATACACATATACGCCGGGCTTCTTTCAGTTTCCATCTACCAAATCCACTCACAAGGCTTTGGTCGGCCCGGGGCTATAGCAGAAGACACTTGCCCAAGATGCCACGCAGTGGGACTGAACCCAGAACCATGTGGTTGGTTAGCAAGCTACTTACCACACAGCCACTCCTGCACCTGATAATGATAATTATTCTTTTAGAACCATAGTGATGGTAGTGAAGTAGTCTAAGCACCATGCGAGATTCATCAAAATAGTCTGCATTCCAAAGTCCAAAACATTGGCAGGTTTCTTTTCTCTCTGTTCCTGTTAGACAAGTGTATCTAGGACTATTATTATCCAGTGTGATCGTTGCCCCACTTTTAAGACGGATGGATGTGTCACACGAGAGGGATTTGGTTGTTATATCTAGCAACCTAGTAATAGAGGCTACGTTACTAGATGAATACCAGTGATATGCTAGGCACTGAATCATGTAGATGGTCTTGTTGGTAGTCAAAAGAGGTAGACTAGGGGTAATAGGGGCCAAGGAGGGAGTGTCTACGTTGTTGCTCAATTTGCTAGAAATAGCAGCCAGTTTTCTCTCAGATCGCTCCTGCTGCTGTCTTTGAATTAGAAAAATGACACATAGGCGCAGGAGTGGCTGTGTGGTAAGTAGCTTGCTAACCAACCACATGGTTCCGGGTTCAGTCCCACTGCGTGGCACCTTGGGCAAATGTCTTCTACTATAGCCTCGGGCCGACCAATGCCTTGTGAGTGGATTTGGTAGACGGAAACTGAAAGAAGCCTGTCGTATATATGTATATATATATATATGTTTGTGTGACTGTGTTTGTCCCCCTAGCATTGCTTGACAACCGATGCTGGTGTGTTTATGTCCCCGTTACTTAGCGGTTCGGCAAAAAGAGACCGATAGAATAAGTACTGGGCTTACAAAGAATAAGTCCTGGGGTCGATTTGCTTGGCCGCAGTCAAATGATTGAAACAAGTAAAAAAAAATACACTAAAAAAAAAAATAAATGAAAATAAAAAGACGAGAAGGTCAAGAGTGGAATGTCTTTAATCACAGGTTTGCTCGTTTACAGTCGACATGTGGTCAAATACCAGGGAAAAAATATTTGGAAAAAAATAAAAGAAAAAAACCAACAAAAAAACATTTCATAGTAGATAAATAGACACACACACACAGTTTCTCTCTCATACATACATACATATCTATTTATACACACACTGACACACATGTGACGCCCTCCCACCAACATGCTGATGTCTTCTTTTTTGTAGCTGTGTCTCACCCTCTCTCTCTTTTGCATACTATTTCTCTCTCTCTCTCTCTCTCACTTCTCCTCTCCTTTTTATCTTCTACAAGAAATTTAACTAATGATAGATCTAATTTCGTTTACTTGATCCAGTCATTGGATCATGGCCATGCTGGGGCACCATTTTAATGGGTTTTTTTTCCTCTCAAACAAATCAGACACCAATCGTCATCATCATCATCATCATCATCGTCGTTTAACGTCTGCTTTCCATGCTAGCATGGGTTGGACGATTTTGACTGTGGGCTGGCAAACCAGATGGCTGCACCAGGCTCCAATCTTGATCTGGCAGAGTTTCTACAGCTGGATGCCCTTCCTAATGCCAACCACTCCGAGAGTGTAGTGGGTGCTTTTACATGCCACAGGCACGAGGGCCAGTCAGGCGGTACTGGCAATGACCTTGCTTGAATCTTTTTACACATGCCACCGACACAGGTGCCAGTAAGGCGAAGCTGGTAACAATCACGCTCGGATGGTGTCTTTTACATGCCACCGGCACGGAGGCCAAATAGCCGCTCTGGCAATGATCACACTTGGATGGTGCTCTTAATACCCTACTAGCACGGGGCTCAAATGCCAGTAAGGTGACATATATATATATATATATATATGTGGAGGCGCAATGGCCCAGTGGTTAGGGCAGCGGACTCACGGTTGCAGGATTGCGGTTTCGATTCCCAGACCGGACGTTGTGAGTGTTTATTGAGCGAAAACACCTAAAAAGCTCCACGAGGCTCTGACAGGGGGTAGTGGTGATCCCTGCTGTACTCTTTCACCACAACTTTCTCTCGCTCTTTCTTCTGTTGGCCTGCTCGCTTAGCCAGCGGGGTGGCGTCATTTGAAGGCTAAAACAATGCAAAGTGCATTTTGACCAGCAATGTGTAGCAACATCTGATAGCCTGGTCGGTCACGGTGATATATATATATATACACTAAATATACAGGGGGGCCCAAAAGTAGGTTTACAGTTATCGCTTAGGCCCTTTAAATTTCTTTTAAAACATTTTACTACATTTAATTTCTATCTTACAATTAACTAAATTAGAATAGAATAATGGTTTCATATTTTTTTATCATTAAGATCTAAACTGTTAAGATAAGAATGCAAAAGAGATAGTTGAATAACTGTAAACCTGCTTTTGGGCCACCCTGTATATATATATATATATATATATATATATAATATATATATATATATATATATATACACACTCTTTTACTTGTTTCAGTCATTTGACTGTGGCCATGCTGGAGCACCGCCTTGAGTCGAGCAAATCAACCCTAGGGCTTATTCTTTGTAAGCCTAGTACTTATTCTATCGGTCTCTTTTGCCGAACTGCTAAGTTACGGGGACGTAAACACACCAGCATCGGTTGTCAAGTGATGTTGGGAGGACAAACACAGACACACAAAATATACACACACATACATATATATACATATACACGATGGGCTTCTTTCAGTTTCCGTCTACCAAATCCACTCACAAGGCTTTGGTCGGCCCAAGGCTATAGTAGAAGACACTTGCCCAAGGTCCTACGCAGTGGGACTGAACCCAGAACCATGTGGTTCGTAAGCAAGATACTTACCACACAACCACTCCTACACCTATATATATATAGGTTCACCCTGGTTGACATTTCTACTTGTACAAGTTGCTGTGCAGTGGGATTGAACCTGAAGCCACGTGGTTGCAAAGTGTGCTTCATAACCACAGCCTATTCACCCCACCACACACACTTCAACACCTATCACACTTATATACGGCAAGTAGTTGTCCTCTTCAGAAACAGAGGAAGATGAGGTGGGAGGGTGCTCATTCTCTGATGAGTGATTAATAAGACTGGAACATGACATAGTAATCTTTATTTTTCTGTATGCAAAGATAATAACCCTATGTACATATCTAACTTCTGCTGACTCTTTTGCCACAACTTTCTCTCACTCTTTCCTCCTGCATCTAGCTGCTCACCTGCGACGGACCAGCGTCCTATCCAGGTAGGGAACCTATACGTCAAGGAAAGCAGGAAACTGGCCCTACGAGCCAGGCATGGCTTGATAAGGAACAAACAACAACAACAATATGTGTGTGTGTGTGTGGAGGCACACAGCCTAGTGGTTAGAGCAGCGGACTCGCGGTCGAGGGATTGCGGGTTTGAATCTCAGACCGGGCGATGTGTGTGTTTATGAGCGAAAACACCTAAGCTCCATGTGGCTCCGTCAGAAGGTAATGGCGAACTTCTTCTGACTCTTTCGCCACAACTTTCTCTCACTCTTTCCTCCTGCATCTTGTAGCTCACCTGCGAAGGACCAGCATCCCATCCAGGTGGGGAGGTTATATGCCAAGGAAACCGGGAAACCGGTCCTTATGAACCAGGCATGGCTCGAGAAGGAACGAACAACAACATGGTGCGCATAAAAAGCACCCTGTACACTCCGTAAAGTGGTTGGCATTAGGGAAACCATCCAACCATAGAACCTATGCTAAAGCAGACAATGAAGCCAGGCAAAATGCTTAGCAGCATTTCATCCATTTTTATGTTCCGAGTTCAAATCCTGCTGAGGTCGACTTTGCCTTTCGTCCTTTCAGGGTCAGTGTAATTGACTTAACCTGCCTTACCAACTCCAATGAAGCTAAAGGGTGATACTGAAACATTCAGCTGCCAAACCGTCCAACCCCTGAAGGGGCCCATTAAATGATTGATGATCTGGATATAATCTCCTCCAAGATTTCAGCCCCTTGTATCTATGTTGTTTGTGCATTGTGTTATTACTCTTTTGCTTCTTTCAGTCATTTGACTGCGGCCATGCTGGAGCACTGCCTTTTAGTCGAGCAAATCGATCCCGGGACTTATTCTTTGTAAGCCCAGTACTTATTCTATCAGACCGTTTTGCCAAACCGCTAAGTGACGGGGACGTAAACACACCAGCATCGGTTGTCAAGCGATGCTAGGAGAACAAACACAGACACACAATCATACACGCACACACACACACTATATATATATATATATATATATACATATATACGACAGGCTTCTTACAGTTTCTGTCTACCAAATCCACTCACAAGGCATTGGTCGGCTCGAGGCTATGGTAGAAGACACTTACCCAAGATACGATGCAGTGGGACTGAACCTGGATCCATGTGGTTGGTAAGCAAGCTACTTACCACACAGCCACTCCTGCGCCTATTAGTACTCGATTTTTGTACTTTGAGTTCAAATCCTTCTGTGATGGACTTTACCTTTAGGGTTGGTAGTCCAGCAGTGCAGTATCAGTGTAGCCCCTTCTCCCTCAAGCTTTTACATCCTGAAAACTGGTCAGCTGCACCAGGTTCCAATCCGATTTTCTCAAGCATAGTACAATGCCAAAGTCTGGAAATAAACAACCCCCCTTCTATGATGGTGATGCTCATTTACAACCATCACATGATGTCAGCCCCAGAGCACACACATACACACACACATAGTTAATTTAATTTTTTGGCTCAAAAAGCAAAAAGCAAGGCCATGTAGGGGGACATGGAGTTATGTACAGGGAGGGTGTTCATGCAAAGAGTTCAGGCCATTTGTGGTCAAGAGAGACTTTGAACCGAGCGGTCGTTGGCATCTTCACTATCTCGTCCGGCAGCTTATTCCACGGATCCGCAACCTGGACGGAGAAAGCCCCTCTCCTTCGATTGAGATGAAATCGTCACAGATAGAGCTTTTCGGAGTGACTCCGCAGCCTACGCTCTGTAGCAGGAGTGAAGAACAGCTCTTTCGAGAGGTTACACTTTCTGCTTATGATGCTGTGGGCGAGAATGAGATCACTATGGCGTCATTGTTTTTCTAGAGAATAAAGGTTGAGCGTCTTCAGCCTTTCTTTATAAGACAAATGCTTGAGACCAAGAACCATGCGGGTAGCCATCTTCTGGACTCTTTCAAAATGATGTATGTCTTTGAGGAGATAATGAGAAGAGGCTTGAATCCCGTACTCCAATATGGGTCTCACCAGTGTGACATAGAGCGGTAGGAATATGGCTGCTGGAATAAAGGCGGCGAGCTGGCAGAAACGTTAGCATGCTGGGCGAAGTGCTTAGCAGTATTTCGTCTGTCGTTACGTTCTGGGTTCAAACACCGCCGAGGTCGACTTTGCCTTTCATCCTTTCGGGGTTGATAAATTAAGTACCAGTTACACACTGGGGTCGATGTAATCGACTTAATACCTATGTCTGTCCTTGTTTGTCCCCTCTGTGTTTAGCCCTTTGTGGGTAATAAAGAAATAGGTAGGAATATGGCTGCTGTGAACATAGTTAGGTGACAAGTCTCTTAACCACACGGCCACATCTGTGGCTTTGTGTCTATATCCGTGAGCAATGATAGGATGAGTGTGACTCAAGTGTTTTTCATCACATAGGTTGGTACAATCAGGATTTAAATGTGACAAAACAAATATCACGACAACCCCCCCTCTCTTTCTCTCTCTCTCTCTTCCTCTCTCTCTCTTTCCCCTTCTCTTTTCCTCTCTCTCTCTCTCTCTCTCTCTAAACTAGACAATGCTTCTGATATCTGGCCACTCTACCAGTTCACTTGTGTTCCGTTCTTTGTATTCTATTCTTTTAATTTATTTTTTTACTTGTTTCAGTCATTTGACTGCGACCACACTGGAGCATTTGCCTTCAAGGCTTTTTTAGTCAAAGCATTTGACCCCAGGACTTATTCCTCATAAGCCTAATACTTATTCTATTGGTGTCTTTTGCCTAACTGCTAAGTTACAGGGACGTAAACACACCAACATCGGTTGTCAAGCAATAGTGGAGGGACAAACACAGACACAAACACATGTACATAAATATATATACACACACACACACAACAGGCTTCTTTCTGTTTCCATCTACCAAATTCACTCACAAGGCTTTGGTCATCCCAAGGACTGAACCCAGAACCATGCAGTTGGGAAGCAAGCTTCTTACCACACAGCCACACCTGCACCTATATATATATATATATAGATATATATATATATACACACACACACACATATATAGGCGTAGGAGTGGCTGTGTGGTAAGTAGCTTGCTTATGAACTGCATGGTTCTGGGTTCAGTCCTTGGGATGACCAAAGCCTTGTGAGTGAATCCCGTTGTATATATGTGTATATATATATATATATATGAGTTTGTTTATACTCATTGCCGAGGGTCAGGGGCCTCAGGTGCACCCACCACTCCACCAGGTTCCTCCCCATCTGGTCCTTGATCTCATTTCCTTCATTGTCATTGCTTGCAACCATCTACTCAGTCTCCGCATGGATGTGAGATGTAGATGCAAAGGTTCTCCTCTCAGATAAAGTGATCAAAATACTGCAGTTTGTCATCACCTGGCCATCCTCTCCAACATTCTTTCCACTGCATCTCCTCAAAGAATGAATCATTTGTACCCAGAGCCACCACCCAGTTTATCTGCAGTGGTTGTCTGTAGCACATTGTCTTCAAACACTCTCAGCTGCATTCTGTCGGCTAGACTTATACTCATGCTTCTCGTTGATACAATGCTACTGGCCAATCTAGGCTTAACCCTTTCGATACCAACCTGCCTGAAACTGCCTCTGGCTCTGTAGTACAAATGTCTTGTTTTCATAAGTTCTGAATTAAAATCTTCCACCAAACCTTAGTCACAATTTATGTTCCTAACCTTAGCTGAATGATAACCAAGTTATTTTACTAAATTCTTTGTTATATTTAAAATTAATTGAAAGAATCACAGAGCATCTCAACAGAAATATGGTGACAATAGGGTTAAGTAGAAGTTTCAACTTGATGCTCTTCTCAAGTGGACAGTCTCTCCATCCATCCATCCATGGATAGTTTTGATTTTTCATCTCTTGTTTCAGTCATTAGACTGTGGCCATGCTGGGGCACTACCTTGAAGAATTTTTGTTGAACTTACTGATCCAAGTACTTTTTGGTAAAGCCTGGTACTTATTCGATCAGTCTCTTTTACCAAGCCTACCACATTATGGTCCCCAGTTTGCTATTCTGCTTGCATGGACCCTCTTTGATTGCTATTTAATTCTGGTGGACCTGCATAGCCATTCAATGTCTAAAAACTAGTCTATTATATAAAATCCGTTCTGTCTGTCTGTGTGTCTTCTAGGATCTTGGGCATCCTCCATCCGATTGCACTCAAGTTTGATACATAGATACCAATGGTATCAGGGCGTGTATAAGTCTTGAAAAAATTACAAAAATGGATTCCAGCTGAGAATGGGATTGATAAAGCCGTGGAACGTGCATTTGTACACGCAAGTACATCAGCTGTGGCGATCGATACTACGCATACATGAGTAAAAATGCATGTGCAGTTTGTGCAAAAAAGCCGGCTGGCTTGATGACTGAAACAAGTAAAAGAAAAAAAAAATATATATATATAGGCGCAGGAGTGGCTGTGTGGTAAGTAGCTTGCTAACCAACCACATGGTTCCAGGTTCAGTCCCACTGCGTGGCATCTTGGGCAAGTGTCTTCTACTATAGCCCCGGGCCGACCAATGCCTTGTGAGTGGATTTGGTAGACGGAAACTGGAAGAAGCCTGTCGTATATATGTATATACATATATATGTGTGTTTGTGTGTGTGTGTTTGTCCCCCTAGCATTGCTTGACAACCGATGCTGGTGTGTTTACGTCCCCGTCACTTAGCGGTTCGGCAAAAGAGACCGATAGAATAAGTACTGAGCTTACAAAGAATAAGTCCTGGGGTCGATTTGCTCGACTAAAGGCGGTGCTCCAGCATGGCTGCAGTCAAATGACTGAAACAAGTAAAAGAGTAAAAAGAGTAAAGAGTATATATATATATATATATATAGTAAAGTTTATTTGCCAGTTTTAGCCCCAGGAAAATATCTTTTCCAGCTGGCTATGGACACACACTTTGTGTTCCCATAGTATTAGCAAGAGAGGCCATTGCTCCCATCTTTAGCCCTTGTGGTACTCACAGACCTAGGTTTCTGGGTTCTTTCCTATCCTTGATGCGAGATAATCACAGGCTGGTGATGAGGGTTTTCTCAGGGTGCTTATGCTATATACTTTTTAAGCAACACACAGACACTGATCTCATAAAGAGAAAAACAGTTAGTTTTTAATCTCTGAGTGAGACACTGAATAATAAAGTTTATTTGCCAACAGAATGTGATAGTCTATATATATATATATATATATATATATATATCATCATCATTTAACGTCCGCCTTCCATGCTAGCATGGGTTGGATGATTTGACTGAGGTCTGGCGAACCAGATGGCTGCACCAGGCTCCATTCTGATCTGGCAGAGTTTCTACAGCTGGATGCCCTTCCTAATGCCAACCACTCTGAGAGTGTAGTGAGTGCTTTTACGTGCCACCGGCACGAGGGCCAGTCTGGCGGTACTGGCAGCGACCATGCTCGAAATGGTGTTTTTTACGTGCCACCTGCACAGGAGTCAGTCCAGTGGCACTGGCAATGACCTCACTTGAATGCTCTGTTCACGTGCCACCGGCACAAGTGCCAGTAAGGCGACACAGGTAACGATAACCCTCAAATGGTACTTTTTATGTGCCACTGGCACGGAAGCCAGACAGCTGCTCTGGCAGTGATCCCGCTCGGATAGAGCTGTTAGCGTTCCACTGGCACAGGTGCCAGTCATCGAATTTGGTTCAATTTTGATTTCACTTGCCCAACAGGTCTTCGCATGCAGAGTTTAGTGTCCAATCAAGGGAGGTTGGCATGGGTGCAGTCTTCGAATTTGGTTAGATTTCAAACACATACATACAGGGGCATTATAATATATATATATTATATATATATATATATATATATATATATATATGGTATATATATATTACGTAAAAAGCACCCACTGCACTCACGGAGTGGTTGGCGTTAGGAAGGGCATCCAGCCGTAGAAACACTGCCAGATTTGACTGGGCCTGATGAAGCCTTCTGGCTTCACAGACCCAGTAGAACCATCCAACCCATGCTAGCATGGAAAACGGACACTAACGATGATGATGATATATATATATATATGTATCCTTGTGGTACCAGTGCCGGTGGCACACAAGAAAATCATCCGAACGTGCCGTAGCCAGTACCGCATAGACTGGCCTCCGTGCTTTGGGACGTAACAACACCATCCGATCGTGGCCGTCCCCAGCCTCATCTGGCACCTGTTGTCGGTGGCACATAAAAACACCATCCGAGCGTGGCCGTCTGCCAGCCTCGTCTGGCACCTGTGTCGGTGGCACATAAAAACACCATCCGAGCGTGGCCGTTCGCCAGCCTCGTCTGGCACCTGTGGTCGGTGGCACATAAAATCACCCACTACACTCTCGGAGTGGTTGGCATTAGGAAGGGCATCCAGCTGTAGAAACACTGCCAGATCTGACTGGCCTGGTGCAGCCTTCGGGCTCCCCAGACCCCAGTTGAACCGTCCAACCCATGCTAGCATGGAAAACGGACGCTAAATGATGATGATGATGATGATGATATATGCAGGGGGATTACTGTATATATATATATATATATGTATAATATATATATATATATATATATATATACACACACACACACACACACATACATATATATTTATATTTATGTATGTCTATATACTCCTTGTTTAAAAATAACTTTGTACGCTACCAAAGCATAGAGTAACCCATGACATTAATGTAAAATTATTTTTTTTATGACTAAACACAAAAACAAACCTTAACACACACATATATACATACTCAACACACATACATGTATGTATATTTATATAAATATATATACTGTTTTTTTTTCTATATATATATAATATATGACTGACACACATTAACACAATACGCATGACATTAAAATCAAATTTAATTTTATAAATTAATTATATTCTTGACATCAAAACCCATTTAGTGCATATAGAGTGGCTTCTAGCACACAACTAACTTTTCAAATATCAACAGCACACACACAGTATATATACACACACACACAGTATATATATACCACACACACAGAGTATATATAAACACAAGTTGTGACTATCCTGTGCACAACACACCCATTTATTAAAAAAATACTTTCAGGATGATGAGAGCAGTTAGCTTTATTAAGTGTTAGTCCACTAATCTCTCACTCTCATTTTTCACACACACACACACACACACTTCCCTGCCTCTTTGATTATCTTCCTCTTCGCTCTCCTCCCCCCCCTTCTTTCCCCATCTCTCTCTCTCTCTATTTCTCCATCATCTCTCTTTTTTTTTTTCTCTCTCTCTCTCTTATCTCTCTCCTCCCCACTCCTCCCTGTCTCTTCTGACTTCTGCTTCTCCGGCTCCTCTCTCATTCTCCCCCCCCCTATCTTCCCATCTTGTTTCTTCTCCCCGCCTTCTCTTTTGCCTCTCATCTCCTCCCCATCTCTTATGCCTCTCCCTACTCTCTCCTTTTAGTACTTTGTTACAAAGCTACCACTTGTGTTCTGAAGCATGTGTGGTATGTATATGTGTGTGTATATATATAATAATATATATACATAATCTCTCTCTCTCTCTCTCTATATATATATATAAATCTTTATATATAGATATATATATATAAATCTCTCTCTCTCTCTCCTCTTCTCTCGCTCTCTCTCTCTCTCTCTCTCTATATATAATATATATATATATATATAATATATAGATATATATATATATATATTGTGTGTGTTTGTGCATTTATACATACACACACTGCGTAGAGAGAAAAGTGTGTCAGCCTTGAGATGTGTAGAGTTTGTTAGCTCATCATACAGACACGTATATCTATCACATTTAACTGCATTGATCTCATTTATTTCTGAGAGCCTGTGAAGGCCTCGGGCACTGCTCCTAAACCAAACCAATAAAAAAAATAAACTTGAGTGGGTGTATATATATGTGTTTGTGTGTGTGTGTGTTATATACAAGAGTTAAGGAAAGTGGTAGATAAGATCCGGGCTACGTATGTTTGAGGTGACCAGGGTTGCATGCCCGGCAGTCTGGGTCGCCTACCATGAAATATGGAAAGAACTTTTTTCAGTTTATTGTACTTTGATATGAAAAAAAATATCCACACCCTTCCGTCTCGATAAACCACTATTGTCCCTGAAAATTGTTTTTTTATATTTACTACGGATTGCTTGAACCTAACTTTCTTCCTACACCTTGATCCCTAGATCTTTATATATATAGCTATCTATGTCTATATAAATATATATATATAATTTTAATCCAAACGGGAAACAAAAAAACAACAACAATGAACAATTACAGTATTATTATTAATAGGCGCTCAGGAAATGG
>NC_043024.1:10399931-10419931 GCF_006345805.1 Octopus sinensis
TTCTGCCAATGGAATTCCTATTTTTTTCCTGAAGAGAAAGCCACAATATGGTATCCTTATTTAATCAGAATTTGGAAAATTGTGGCTTTTGAAACATGTGTAGAATGCAATAAAAGGAATTCTGTTCAATCTTCGTTCAACTCCATTTCTTCAATTCACTAATAAAATTATATATATATATATATATATATGTGGAGGCGCAATGGCCCAGTGGTTAGGGCAGCGGACTCGCGGTCGCAGGATCGCGGTTTCGGTACCCAAACCGGGCGCTGTGAGTGTTTATTGAGCGAAAACACTTAAAAGCTTCACGACGCTCCGGCAGGGGGTGGTGATCCCTGCTGTACTCTTTCACCACTCTTTCTTCTGTAGGCCTGCTCGCTTAGCCAGCAGGGTGGTGTCATTCAAAAGCTAAAACAATGTGAACGCATTGTGACCAGCGATGTGTAACAACATCTGATGGTCTGGTCGGTCACGTGATATATATATATATATATATATATATTCCTGGATCTTATATATATCTATCTATATCTTTATATATATATATATATCTATCTATATCTTTATATATATATAATCTATCTCTCTCTCTCTCTCTCTCTCTCTCTCTCTCTCTCCTATATATATATATATATAATATATATATATATATATAAGATATAAAGCACAGCTGTGTGGTAAGATGACATGCTTTCCAACCACATGTTTCCAGCTCAATCCCACTGCATGGCACCTTGGGCAAGTGTCTCCTACTATAGCTTCAGATCAACCAAAGCCCAGTGTATGGCTTTGGTAGACAGAAACTGAAAGAAGCCCATTATTATATAAATACCATCATCAATATATATATTATCTATATATATATATATATATATATATATATATTATATATTCCTGTGCAGGTGGTAGTAAAACACACATATATACATATCATCATTATACTTGGGTTTACGAGTAAAGATTTATAGGGGGGAATGTCCAAGTTTGCTGCAGGCTTGCTGCTGTTGTTGTTGTTGTTGTTGTTAAGCAACAAGACGGGTAAGGGTGATTAGGTGATGGTCTAGGGCTTAGGGGCGGAAGACCCCAGACCTTGGGGGAAAAAAAAAACTTTGGCCGTCTCTTGTAGTTGAGGGCTCTTCGTTGACGCCCGGCACCACTGGAAGGTGTCCCTCGAAGTTGCTGGAAATGGAGATCTCCAGGTCCAAATTCTCGGACGGCTGCTGCTGCTTGATGAGTCTGATTTGGGATAAACAGGTATCAATCATGCATTATGTTGTAGCTTCGAGATTTCAATAATGCCATTTATTTATTTTTCGAATAACATTGTAGGTTAGGTGTGAGAAGTCAGCTCTGGTGGGAAAGAATAACTGAGTTGGATATGATTGGTTTAAATGCTAAAGGTTTAACATTCATGTTTCATGCTGGCATGGGTTAGATGGGTTGACAGGATCTGAAGGGCCCCAGGACTGCGTTGTGCTCCAGTGTCTGCCTTTGTATGGGTCTTGTGCCTGGATGAATGCCCTTCCTGATGCTAACCCTTGTACATGTGTACTCTGGATGTGACAACACTTCGACCCCCATGCCAACATAGGACCCTGCATATGGTGATCATATTGATGATGGTATATTTGGTTGGTGCAGTTTATCATCATCACCCTCAGGAAGATGAAAGGCATATTGAATAATAAAATCAGTAGAGCATCCGTCAAAATATTATTCAAGCAACTTATGCCATTTTGTACTTGGGGTTTGGGTTCAATCCCCACCAAGTTCAATATGCCTTTCGTCTTCCTGAGGGTGATGATATAAGTACAAGAGTGATCCAACTGATTATACATTGGAAGACAATGCTTACCGAATGGAATCAAAGAATATGAGGAAATTAAAATGTAAATGAGGGATGATGAGTGTAGGTGTCTGAAACTATATATCATCATCGTTTAGTGTCCGCTTTCCATGCTAGCATGGGTTGGATGGTTCAACTGAGGTCTGGGAAGCCAGAAGGCTGCACCAGGCCCAGTCTGATCTGGCCGTGTTTCTACAGCTGGATGCCCTTCCTAATGCCAACCACTCCGTGAGTGTAGTGGGTGCTTTTACATGCCAGACGAGGCTGGCAAACGGCCACGATCGGATGGTGCTCCGTTCTGTCTGTCTGTGTGTGTATGTCTTCTAGGATCTCGGGCATCCTCCATCCGATTGCGCCCAAATTTGATATATAGATACTGACGGTATCAGGGCATGTATAAGTCTTGAAGAAATTACAAAACTCGATTCCAGGTGAGAATGCTATTGATAAAGCCGTGGGAACGTGCATTTGTATGCACAAGTATATCAGCTGTTACGATCGATACTATGCGTACGCGAGAAAAATGCACGTGCAGTTTGCGCAAAAAAGCCGGCTGGTTTGAAATAATGCCACAAAATGCAGTATATTTAAGAGACCAAAAAAGTAAGATGCAAAAGAGATATTTTCTCCAAACTTGGCATGAAGGAAGGAAAGACTATTTGGTTTCTCAAGAAGTTTTTTTTTTTGCCTTAACTTCGTTTAACAAAACCAAAAATTTTATTGAAATAAAGGTATACTTAATTATTTTTTAATGAAAAGAAAACACTGATTGCTTTTTATTCAGCAGATATGATTTAGCACTGTCCATTGGAGGGGGGCATTTTGCTCGTATATATATCATCATCATCATCGTTTAGCGTCCGTTTTCCATGCTACCATGGGTTGGACGGTTCAACTGGGGTCTGTGAAGCTGGAAGGCTTCATCAGGCCCAGTCAGATCTGGCAGTGTTTCTACGGCTGGATGAGGTGCTGAAATGTTCCTGGTGAAAGGCCCAACCTTCTGAGTTCTTTTACAGGGGTTAGAAAATCTGAGGGACCGCTGCAATAAGGTGTGAATGTGAGAGGGGAATATATTGAATAAAATCATAATTAACTGATCCCCCTGTTTCTTCTTTTATCCAAAGCCAGGAACTTTTCAGCACCCCCCCTCGTATATGTATATATAAAGCATAGATACATGGAGACATGTAATGATATGCTGGAAGTACATTGAGTACTTTCTGTACATTCTATTGTAAAAAGAATACGTGTGTGTTGGTGTGTGTGTGTGTGTGTGTGTAGCATTGCCTTCCTCCCCACAAATTGTAAGCAGATGGGAAAACCACAAGACTAGGTTGCTAAGAATTCTAGAGCTTACACATGCTCACAGACTCTCTCTCTCTCTTTCTCTGTCACACACACACTCTCTCACATGCACACTCTCTCTTACACACACCACACTGTCTCTCACACACATACACACACTCTCTCTCTCTCCTCTCTCTCACACACCACACACACACACACACACACACACACACACACATACACACACACTCTCTCTCTCTCTCTCTGTCACACACACACTCTCACACACATGCTCTCTCTCTCATACACACACTCTCACACACATGCTCTCTCTCTCTCACACACACACACTCTCTCTCTCACACACACACACACTCTCTCTCACACACATGCTCTCTCTCTCTCACACACACACACACTCTCTTTCACACACACACATGCTCTCTCTCACATACACACTCTCTCACACACACAGGCTCTCTCTCTCTCACACACACACTCTCTCACACACACTAACATACACACTCTCTCTCTCACATACACACTCTCTCCCAAATGCACACACACTCTCACATAAACACTCTCTCACATGCTGTCACACTCCATCTCACTCCCTCACACACACAGACTGTCACCCTCCAAAGCGTTCCCATGCCCACACATTCTCTCACCACATGGATCACATGTGTCTGTGTGTCTTCAGGAAGTCATTAGTCATACAGAATATAAGAGTGCAAAGAATTGAGAAATTCTAACATTACCCCCTAAAAAAACACACACAAGAACCCCCCCCCCCCCCCCAGATATTTAAATAACAGTTAATGAAATCTAAAATCATTTTATGAATATGTAGGTGTAGGAGTGGCTGTGTGGTAAGTAGCTTGCTTACAAACCACATGCTTCTGTGTTCAGTCCCATTGCGTGGCACCTTGGGCAAGTGTCTTCTACCATAGCCTCGGGCCGACCAAAGCCTTGTGAGTGGATTTGGTAGACGGAAACTGAAAGAAGCCCGTCATATATATATACATGTGTGTGTGTATATATATATATACATGGCCACAGCTTGTGAGTTGAAACTAGATAAAATAAAATAAAATAAATAAATATATATATGTATGTGTGTGTGTGTATGTTTGTGTGTCTATGTTTGTCCCCCCAACCGATGCTGGTGTGTTTACGTCCTGTAACTTCGTGGTTTGGCAAAAGAGACCGATAGAATAAGTACTAGGCTTACAAAGAATAAGTCCTGGGGTCGACTTGCTCAACTAAAGGTGGTGCTCCAGCATGGCCACAGTCAAATGACTGAAACAAGTAAAAGAATAAAAGAATGTGTAACACACACACACGAGCTGGCAGAATTGTTAGCACGCCAGGCGAAATGCTTAGCAGCATTATGTCTATCTGTATGTTCTGTGTTCAAATCCTGCCAAGGTTGACTTTGCCTTTCATCTTTTCAGGGTCGATGAAATAAGTACCAGTTATGCACTGGGGGTAGATGTAATCGACTTGCCCCTACCCCCTCAATTTCAGGCCTAGAGCCTTTAGTAGAAAAGATTATTTTATCTCTGTATAAAGGTGTCGGGATGTCAGAATTGTTAGCACCTTGGACAAGTGTCTTCTACTATAGCCTCGGGCTGACCAAAGCCTTGTGAGTGGATTTGGTAGACGGAAACTGAAAGAAGCCCGTCGATATATATATGTGTATGTATGTGTTTGTGTGTCTGTGTTTGTCCCCCACCCCAACATCGCTTGACAACCGATGCTGGCAAGAGAGACTGATAGAATAAGTACTAGACTTACAAAGAATAAGTCCTGGGGTTGATTTGCTCAACTAAAGGCAGTGCTCCAGCATGGCCACAGTCAAATGACTGAAACAAATAAAAAAAAAAAAGAATTACCTCAAAGCTTCAGACGGGTGTTTGTATATTTTTAGCAATACGTTGTAGAGTAGGTGGAAGAGGCCAGATCTGGCCAGTTTGAAGGTAAAACAAGTAGAATATCTGGGCCAGATAGGTTTAAATGCTGGAGGGTTAAATTAGAAACCTGAAACCTGAAGCAATGCCACGAAGCATTTTGTTTGGTGTGTTAACGACTCTGCCAGCTTTTCTCACCTGGCAGAAAAACAAAAAATAGCAGCATTGTTCAGGTGAGTCTTTATTGCAGTTCACCATTCTCTTCAAAAGAAGCACTTTATGCATAGATACCGAAAAAAAAAAAATTATCCTTTTTTTTCTTTTTTTTTTGTTTCCTGCAGTTGTGTTGTAGGTGGGTGGGGGTGGGATTCTAATTATGTGATGAAATTGATGAGGAGGTGGTTATATAATTATCTGGATAAGCAGGGTGAAAATATTTTTGTGAGGGAAAATGTAATTATGTGATGAGAGGGGTTAGGGTTAGGGTGAAAATATTTTGTGAAGAATGGGAAAAATATATTTGTAGATAGGTGCAGATATGGCTTTGTTGGTAAGAAATTTGCTTCCCAACCACATGGTTCGGGGTTCAGTCCCACCATGTGGCACCTTGAACAAGTTTCTTCTACTATAGCCAACCAAATTTTTGTGAGGGACAATGTAATTATGTGATGAGAGGGGTTAGAGTTAGGGTGAAAATATTTTGTGAAGAATGGGTAAAAATATAATTTTGTAGATAGGTGCAGACATGGCTGTGTGGTAAGTAGCTTGTTTACCAACCACATGGTTCAGGGTTCAGTCCCACCATGTGGCACCTTGAGCAAGTTTCTTCTACTATAGCCTCAGGCCAACCAAATTTTTGTGAGGGAAAACGTAATTATGCGATGAGAGGGGTTAGGGTGAAAATATTTTGTGAAGAATGGGTAAAAATATAATTTTGTAGATAGGTGCAGACATGGCTGTGTGGTAAGTAGCTTGTTTACCAACCACATGGTTCAGAGTTCAGTCCCACCATGTGGCACCTTGGGCAATTTTCTTCTACTACAGCCTCAGGCCAACCAAAGCCATATGAGTATATATAGTAGATGGAAACTGAAAGAAGCCTGTCGTATATGCGTGTGTGTGTCTTTGCGTATGTATTTGTCTCTCACCAACCACAGCTTGTGTTTATGTCCTTATAACTTAGCAGTTCATCAAAAGAGACTGATAGAATAATTACCAGGCCTTAAAAAAAAATCGGTCCTGGGGGTCGATTCATTCAACTAAAAATCCTTCAAGGTGTTGCCCCAGCATGGCCACAGTCCAATGGTTGAGACTAGATAGAGGATAAGAGTGGAAATATAATTGGATGATAGGGGGAAAATATTAGCATGCAATAAGGGGGTGGGGTACAATTATGTGGTGGTGGCAGGGGCAAATATTTTTGCTGCAATCAAAAATTAATTTGATAAAGGGATTAAAAATATTTGATGATAAGAGGAAAAAACTTAAGAAATAATGATATGCATTCATAAAAAAAAAAATGATATGATTAATTTTTTGCTGAGTAATTAGTATAATATTAATAGTGTGGTAAGTAGCTTGCTTACCAACCACATGGTTCCGGGTTCAGTCCCACTGCGTGGGATCTTGGGCAAGTGTCTTCTGCTATAGCCCCGGGCCGACCAATGCCTTGTGAGTGGATTTGGTAGACGGAAACTGAAAGAAGCCCGTTGTATATATGTATGTGTATATATATATATATGCGTGTATGTGTTTGTGTGTCTGTGTTTGTCCCCCTAGCATTTGCTTGACAACCGATGCTGGTGTGTTTGTGTCCCCCGTTACTTAGCAGTTCGGCAAAAGAGACCGATAGAATAAGTACTGGGCTTACAAAGAATAAGTCTCGGGGTCGATTTGCTCGACTAAAGGCGGTGCTCCAGTATGGCCGCAGTCAAATGACTGAAACAAGTAAAAGAGTAAAGAGTATGCATTCAAAAAAAAAAAAAAATATGATTCATTTTTTTGCTGAGTAATTAGTATAATATTAATAATATTAGCCACTGATATTATTTTTATCTTCTCTACATAACTATTTCCAGTTAGCTTTTTTTTTTTTATCGATGTCTACATTGTTATTGTTTTTTTGTGCAGATGGCGACACTAAGTTATTTATTCTCTAAAGAATCCTCTCTTCTTTGCCAAGTAATGCACGGTGTTTGTATAGTCTTTACTCTCTTTTACTTGTTTCAGTCATTTGACTACTACGGCCATGCTGGATCACCGCCTTTAGTCGAGCAAATCAACCCCGGGACTTATTCTTTGTAAGCCCAGTACTTATTCTATCGGTCTCTTTTGCCGAACCGCTAAGTGACGGGGACGTAAACACACCAGCATCGGTTGTCAAGCAATGCTAGGGGGACATACACACACACACACACACACACATACACATATGTATATACATATATACGACAGGCTTCTTTCAGTTTCCGTCTACCAAATCCACTCACAAGGCATTGGCCGGCCCGGGGCTATAGCAGAAGACACTTGCCCAAGATGCCATGCAGTGGGACTGAACCTGGAACCATGTGGTTGGTTGATGACATACTGAAGGCCAAACATGGGACGAAGCATTGAAGGCCAATTTCAAAACACTGACACCATCCGAGTGTGATCTGACTGTCTTTACCTGCTACTATAGCCTCGGCCGACCAAGCCTTGTGAGTGGATTTGGTAGACGGAAACTGAAAGGAAGCCCGTCGTATATATGTATATATATATACATATATATAATATATATATATAGGCGTAGGAGTGGCTGTGTGGTAAGTAGCTTGCTTACCAACCACATGTTCTGGGTTCAGTCCCACTGCGTGGCACCTTGGGCAAGTGTCTTCTACTATAGCCTCGGGCCGACCAAAGCCTTGTGAGTGGATTTGGTAGACGGAAACTGAAAGAAGCTCGTCTGCATATCTGTGTGTGTCTTTGTGTTTGTCCCCTTGTCAATGCTTTACAACCGGTGTTGGTGTGTTTACATTCCTGTAACTTAGCAGTTCAACAAAAGCGACTGGTAGAGACAGGAGGCCTGAAAGAGTTGTATTAGAGTGCAAAAAACTCTGTAGATCTGAGGTGTGTTTACTATCCAACCGTTATGGGGGGAGGGGTGGTGTTCTGCCCCCTATTCTCTCTCTCCACCTTCTGTACCCTAAGTGTATGCCCTCATTCTTCATCTCCACCATCCTTTCTCCCTTTCCTGCTGGGGCTAATCACATATCTTCTCCATGGCAACACATCTGTTCTTGTCCCACTTTTATAGTTTGGCCCCTCCCCTCTTACCCACTTCTTCATCCACAACTGAACAGTTGTTTATATTAAACAGAATTTTATTAGTATTTAGCCCCATATCAGCCCCAACTAATTGGCCCCAACAGCTGGCAGGGAATGGTGTCACCACCTGTGAGGTTTGCGGATGGCAGGGTGGGTAAGGAGTCGCATACTCTTCTTCTAAATGTCTGAGATCTTTAAGTTTGGCCTGGCCCTTGGGTGGCAGTAGTGCTAGTGGTGTGTGTGTGTGTAGTGGGGTGCTTTAAAGGGGTTCACTTTGCTGCAAGTGTCTCTAAGGTATTTATTCTCTAAAGAATCCCTGGGTTCTTTTCGGTTTGAACGGCAGTTTTTAACATAATTTCTAGGTAACTAAAAAATTTTAAACTTCGTATACTGGTAGAATGTGTTTATAAAACATCTTTTTCTCTTGGCTTTATTGACTGGCTTCTGTGCCGGTGGCACGTAAAAAGCACCAACCAATTGTGGCTGCTGCCAGCCTCCCCTGGCACCTGTGCAGGTGGCACATAAAAAGCACCTACTACACTCACGGAGTGGTTGGCGTTAGGATGGGCATCCAGCTGTACAAATACTGCCAGATCAGACTGGAGCCTGGTGCAGCCTCCTGGCTTCCCAGACCCTGGTCGAACCGTCCAACCCGTGCTAGCACAGAAAACGGACATTAAACGGTGATGATGGTGATGATTGTCAGTTTTCGCAGATCCTCCTAGCAAAGCAGCCATAAATACTGTTGTCATGGTGCAAAAAGAAAAGTTGAAAAAAATAAAAATTTTTAAAAATCAAAAGGGAAATAGAAATAAGATTACTACCAAAAAGCAAACAGACAAATCTAAGATAAATATATTTAAAAAACTGCTTTAGTGTTTTCAAAGTTAGTCATGTCTGTAAGCGGTTTGTGTTATGTAGACCAAGTCAGGATACATAAAGATTTGGTTTTGAATAAAGCCTTTGTCAAAAGCTAAACCACACACACACACACACCCACCATCATCGCTACCATCACCACCACCACCATGCTTTGTAATGAGTGAAGCCAGTGTATGTAGAATCTTGGTTTATAAAAAGCGTTGCCAGTCACTCAATGCCGGAGACTTTGGTGTGATGTTATATAACCATATAACCATACCCTCTCTCTCTCTCTCCCTCCCCAACTTGCCATACCCTACTGTACACCCGCCCACTGTATCTGAATAGGTTTTATCAGAAAGGGACAATACCTATTTCTTTACTACCCAGAAGGGGCTAAACACAGAGGGGAGAAACAAGGACAGACACACGGATTAAGTCGATTGAATCGACCCCAGTGCTTAACTGGTACTTATTTAATCGACCCCGAAAGGATGAAAGGCAAAGTCGACCTCGGCGGAATTTGAACTCAGAACGTAGCGGCAGATGAAATACTGCTAAGCATTTCGCCCAGCGTGCTAACATTTCTGCCAGCTCGCTGCCTTATTTCTAAACTTTTCTGTTGATCAAAGACTCCTGGACTGACCTCGAGGATTCTTCGACAGCCGGATGCACTGTGATCCATCTTCTTCAATATGATGTCCTGGTCATCATCAACAACAATGGACAAACATTATTATTATTATTATTATTATTATTATTAGGGCAGTGAGCTGGCAGAAACGTTATCACATTGGGCAAAATGCTTAGCAGCATTTTGTCCATCCTTACGTTCTGAGTTCAAATCCCGACCTGCACACCATAACTGAAATCCTAAAGCCAAGTAGAAGGGATTGGTGTGGACGCTGGTGCTATGTAAAAGCAATCTTCTTAACCATTCCACCATGCTTGACCTTCTCTACTTGTTAATATTTAATTGATATAAAACCATTAACGTTATATAATAAATCATATTGTATACAAAACTATTTTATTCTTTTACTTGTTTCAGTCTTTTGACTGTGTCCATGCTGGAGCACTGCCTTCAAAAGTTTTAGTTGAAGAAATTGACCCCAGGATGTATTATCTCCTAGTTAGTTAGTTAATTTTTTGGCTCAAAAAGCAAAAAGCAAGGCCATGTAGGGAGGGTGTTCATGCAAAGAGTTCAGGCCATTTGTGGTCAAGGGAGACTTTGAACCGAGCGGTCGTCGGCATCTTTACTATCTCGTCCGGCAGCTTATTCCACGGATCCGCAAACCGGACGGAGAAAACCCCTCTCCTTCGATTGAGATGAAATCGTCGCAGATAGAGCTTTTCGGAGTGACCCCGAAACCTAGTACTTGTTCTATCAGTCTCTTTTGCTGAACCGCTAAGTTATGGGGACATAAACACACCACCAGCATCACACACACTCACACAAATAAATATATCTCTGTAATTACTTCTCTCTAGGGCATTTCCTTTACCCTTGTAACAGTTGACTGATGCTGCAACATCAGTCATTTCTGAACAACTTGATTGACTATATAGGTAACCAGCCCATATCCTACTTGCCCAAGGTGCCACGCAGTGGGACTGAACCCGGAACCATGTAGTTGGTAAGCAAGCTACTTACCACACAGCCATAATAATGATTTCTTTATTAACCACAAGGGGGTTTGCATTAAGTAATGATGATGATAATAATAATAAGAATAATAATAATAATTCAATGTTTGGTTGGGATGGAAGTATTTTCATCCAGTGAGAAGAAGAAGGGTTAGTTAGATGTGGGGTGGGATAGTCCTGTTTATTGCTGCCCTCTATTTCAATATATTGTACTGTCTCTTGTTTTTGTAGACATCACTTGACAATCGTATACACACTACACACACACACAAGCAGTGTGCATGCATGTGTATACTACAGTCTACTTATGTTTAATATATATATTTATATATATATATATACTAGCAGTGTAACCCGGCGTTGCTCGGGTTTGTTTCGACCCTTTAGAATTGGAATTTTTGAAAAGTAAACATTTTGCATTATGTAGCTTGTTATTCTCTTTAAGTGAACATTTTTCTGGTTGAAATACACCGAAAAATGGCGACACAGCAGTCAAAAATCGTAAAAAATAGGGATTTTCATAGAAAAAAATGCATCTTTTTGCTGTAAATAATTTTTGGTGTTAACATGGTCCAATTTGAATTTTTTCTTCTATGGAAGGGAGAGCAAACCTTCTTCTATCATACTCTCAATTTTGGTCAACTTGCATCACAGGGTCTTGGAGGAGATAGTGTATAAAAAATTGCCGAAATTGCGAGGATGATCCGGTTCTTGACTGAAGATTGAAGGCTTCAAATGTCCCGTCCGTGTTTATTGTATCGTCTTCTAAATGTTTTACGTTCTTGTCCCAGTTTGTATTTTTCTACATATAATAATATATAATCTGTATTTTTGTTATTTTTTATTTGCCCTGTCCGTGTGAGCTAACAATCGTACTGACTTTCATGGGAAACATGTATTTTTGTGGTTGAAACCTATTGGATTAACTGGTGCTAGAGTGAGCCATATAGTGACCACTCTCTTATATTTATTTTATATATATATATATATATATTTATTGATGATAGATGTATGTATATATATATATATATATGGAAAACAGATGTTAAATGATGATGATGATATATATATATGTGTGTGTGTGTGTATATATATATATATATATATATACACATACACACACACATGTATAAAATAAACACATACTGTATCCTGTTTTTGCAGATAATACTTATCAGGTCTCACACACTTCTGCCCAATTATGTACACATTCACACTTTCACACACACACACACACTTCTATACTATTGCTCTGACATTCACATACTTGTCTCCAATGACATACAAAGCGGTCGGACACAAGTGCGTGTAGTGACATAGCCATGTACTTGTACACATATCACATAAACCCTGTGAGTGTTCGTGTGTGTGTGTGTGTGTGTGTGTGTGTGTGTGTGGTCACCATTTCAACATCCGGTTTCCATGCTGGCATGGGTTGGACGTTTTGACCAGAGCTGGTCACCTACTGAGCTGCCTGGGCTCCATGTCTGTTTTGTGGCTTGGTTTCTATACTCTTTTACTCTTTTATTTGTTTCGGTCATTTTGACTGTGGCCATGCTGGAACACTGCCTTTGGTCGAGCAAATCGACCCCAGGACTTATTGTTTGTAAGCCTAGTACTTATTCTATCGGTCTCTCTTTTTGCCGAACCGCTATGTTACAGGGATGTAAACACACCAGCATCGGTTGTCAAGCGACAGACACACAAAAACACACACACACACATATATATATATATATATATATATATATATATATACATATATACGACGTGCTTCTTTCAGTTTCCGTCTACCAAATCCACTCATAAGGCCGAGGCTATAGTAGAAGACACTTACCCAAGGTGCCACGCAACGCAGTGGGACTGAACCTGGAACCATGTGGTTCGTAAGCAAGCTACTTACCACACAGCCACTCCTACACCTCTATGGTCGGATGCCCTTCTTAACGCCAACCACTTTGCAAAGTGGTGTACTGGTAGCTTTCACCTGGCGCCAGCATGGGTGCCTTTTATGTGACACCAGTACCCATGAGCCCACAAGCTCAGGATCACTCAAATGAGGGAGGGATGTAGGGGACATGCCTATATGCAAGGACAACCATAAGTTTTCTTAGCTAGACACAGCAGACCATCAAAAGTCTCTGCCCCTTGTCATTCCCTCTGTGAGGCCCAACATCTGAAGATCCAGTTCCCTCAGCTGTAGAAATGAGTTGCGACGTCACTGGTGCCAAGCTGTATCGGCCCCTTTGCCTTTCCCTTGGATAACATTGGTGGTGTTATGAGGGGAGGCCGGTATGCATGGGCGACTACTGGCCTTCCACAAACAACTTTGCCCAGAATTGTGCCCTGTAGAGGGAACTTAGAAGGTGCAATCCCATTGACATTCATGATTGAAGAAATTTTTACCATTACCATAGCATCGTCATCATCATCATCATTTAACATCCGTTGTCCTGGCTGGCATGGGTTGGATAGTTTGACTGGGCTGGCATGCTGGAAGGTTGCACCAGACTCCAGTCTGATTTGGCATGGTTTCCTACAGCTGGATGCCCTTCCTAGTGCCAACTACTCCAAGAGTATAATGGGTGCTTTTACGTGCCATTTGCATGACACCAGGGTACTTTTACATGCTACCAGCATGGGTGACATTATGTATATATATATATATTTTTTTTTTTTTTGTACTTGTTTCAGTCATTTGACTGCGGCCATGCTGGAGCACCGCCTTTTAGAGTGGTGAAAGAGTACAGCAGGGATCACCACCATCCCCTGCCGGAGCCTCGTGGAGCTTTTAGGTGTTTTCGCTCAATAAACACACACAACGCCCGGTCTGGGAATCGAAACCGCGATCCTCCGACCGCAAGTCCGCTGCCCTAACCACTGGGGCATATATATATAATAATAATAATAATAATATGAGGGAATATATATATATATATATATGTGTGTATATATATGAGTCAGGAGGTATGAGATGAACATATTTATTTCACCATTTGATATCCATAAGGTTACAAACATTTTGCCACTGACATTATGGAAAGAATAATCTAACTTTAGTGTATATGTCATAAATTACTTGGTATTATTGTACATTTTGCAAGCTTATTCATGTATAGAAGGTGGACCCAACAGATCCGATGGGGCTCTGTTTGTTCAACCAACTGAATTTTCTGTTCATGAATTAACATCAAAGTGGGTCAGTATTTCAAAGACACGTGGATGTCCTCTACCTAATTCTCGGCCACAGTCAGTGTGACACAGTAAGTGAAGTGTGACGAGGCTGTTCCTTTTGAATTACATAACACAATTCAACCAGTCACTGACCGACCGGTTTCTGCTGTTTCTGCCAACCCAGTTCTTCTCGCGTGACAACGAGGCAGTGTAGCACAGGTCAACTTGAGGTTATAGAAAATGACATCTGCCTAATAAAAATGCTGTGCAGTAGGAATGAACCCATACCTTTGTGGTTGCAAAGTGAACTTGTTAACCATTCAACCTTACTACATACATTCACACACACAAAGCTAGAAACCCATGCATGCATATGTGTATATAGTTACATATGTTCGAAGGCAGCAAGCTGGCAGACACGTTAGCGTGCCGGGCGAAATGCTTAGCGGTATTTCGTCTGTCGTGACGTTGTGAGTTCAAATTCCACCGAGGTCGACTTTGCCTTTCATCCTTTCAGGGTCGATTAAATAAGTACCATTTTCGCACTGGGGTCGATATAATCGACTTAATACCTATGTCTGTCCTTGTTTGTCCCCTCTGTGTTCAGCCCCTTGTGGCTAGTAAAGAAATAGGTATTTCGTCTGTCGTTACGTTCTGAGTTCAAATTCTGCCAAGGTCAACTTTGCCTTTCATCCTTTCAGGGGCGATAAATAAAGTACCATTTTTGCACTGGGGTCGATGTAATCGACTTAATTCCTTTGTCTGTCCTTGTTTGTCCCCTCTATGTTTAGCCCCTTGTGGGCAATAAAGAAATATATATAGTTACATATATTCACATATATGTGTATGTAGATTTATGCACACACACACACAAAGCTAGATACCTACACACATGCAAGTGTATATAGTTAAAAATTGTTTGTTCCTTCTCGAGCCATGCCTGGCTCATAAGGGCCGGTTTCCCAGTTTCCTTGGCGTATAGCTTCCCCACCTGGACGGGACGCCGGTCCGTCGCAGAAAGTTGTGGCGAAGGAGTCAGCAGAAGTTCGCCATTACCTTCAGCCGGAACCGCACGAAGCTTAGGTGTTTCGCTCATAAACACACACATCGCCCGGTCTGAGATTCGAACCTCCAATCCCTCGATTGCGAGTCTGCTGCTCTAACCACTAGGCCATGGGCCTCCACTTATAGTTAAATACATTCATATATACATGTATGTCAAATTAAGCCAACACGTACTTGTATTTAGTGATACTTGTATTTAGTGATAAAGAGACACTTGTATAAGACTTGGTTTCAAAATTTTGCTCAAGGTTATCAGTTTTGAGGGGAGGGGGTCTAGCGCATTTAAATCGACCCCAGTGCTCAGCTGGTACTTATTTTATCGACTCCCCCAAAAAGATGAAAGGACAAGTCAACCGCAGGGGAATTTTAAGCTCAGAATGTAGAGATGGACAAAGCATTTTGTCCAGCTTGCTAACTAGGCCCATCACCAGACTTTGGTACTTTGGGGTGCTCCCAAATATTCTGGGTTCGCACTATATATATAAAGCTGAAGTTGTCTGTGTATGGCAGGTTTGGTAGCCTTCACCTAACACTATCTCCTCCGAAACCCTGCGGCGCAAGTTGACCAAAATTGAGAGTATGATAGAAGAAGGCTTGCTCTTCCTTCCGTAGAAGATAAAATTCAAATCAGACCATGTTAACACCAAAAATTATTTACATCAAAAAGGTGCTTTTTTTTTTCTATGAAAATCCCTATCTTTTACGATTTTTTGACTGCTGTGTCGCCATTTTTCGGTGTATTTCAACCAGAAAAATGTTCACTTAAAGAGAATAACAAGCTACATAATACAGAATTTTTACTTTTCAAAAATTCCAATTCTAAAGGGTCGAAACAAACCCGAGCAACACCAGGCGATCCTGCTTGTTTGTAAGAATGCAGAAGTGGAGTTTCAAAATAAGTGCATCACTCTAAATCTGAGGATTCACCATTGAATAGTGAGGGGGCAGGGTTATCCAGTGCACCCCCCTTGGCAACGAGCATGGTGATAACGATTCTGCCGGCTTACTGCCTTACACCTGTATTAACTTGTCACTATTTCCACTGCGCTTGAGACATATTCAGGCCTGTACAGAAAGACATTGACTGTATTTTGTCATGGAGACATACCAAGTCTACCCAGAGTACTCTCTAACCCACATGGCCTAGTGGTTAGAGCAGCAGACTCACGGTCGAGGGATCGCGGGTTCGAATCTCAGACCAGGCGATGTGTGTGTTTATGAGCGAAACACCTAAGCTCTACGCGGCTCCGGCAGAAGGTAATGGCGAACTTCTGCTGACTCTTTCGCCACAACTTTCTCCCACTCTTTCCTCCTGCATCTTGCAGCTCACCTGCGACGGACCGGCGTCCCGTCCAGGTGGGGAGCCTATACGCCAAGGAAGCCGGGAAACTGGCCCTTACGAGCCAGGCTTGGCTCGAGAAGGAACAAACTCTCTAACCCAGGGGTTGGCAAACCAGGGAAAATCACCTCAAGTAGGGTAAAAATGAAATTCTTGGGGTTAATGAGGACTCATTAGACACAATTAAAATTATATAAAAAACATTTTCCTTGATATGATAAATTTTTCTTCTGGCAAAACTGCATCTGTCCAATGTAATGGGTGTGTAAATAGATCCAATAAACCTTCTGAATTCAAAGAATCTGATTTTCTTCCTTTCAAATCAAAGGGGGTAACATCGGCGTAAATAAATATATTTTGGGGGTAATTGATTTTGCTTACAAACCACATGGTTCCAGGTTCAGTCCCACTGCGTGGCACCTTGGGCAAGTGTCTTCTACTATAGCCTCGGGCCGACCAAAGCCTTGTGAGTGGATTTGGTAGACGGAAACTGAAAGAAGCCCGTCCTATATATGTATATATATGTGTATGTGTGTGTATATGTTTGTGTGTCTGTGTTTGTCCCCCCAACATCGCTTGACAACCGATGCTGGTGTGTTTAGTTTATATCCCCGTTACTTAGCGGTTCGGCAAAGGAGACCGATAGAATACAAAGAATAAGTTCTGGGGTCGATTTGCTCGACTAAAAAAGGCGGTGCTCCAGCATGGCCGCAGTCAAAATGACTGAAACAAGTAAAAGAGTAAAGAGAGAGAGAGAGAGAGAGTACATATAAGCCTTGTGAGTGGATTTGGTAGACGGAAACTGAAAGAAGCCCGTCGTATATATATATATATATATATATATATGTATATATATATATGTATATATATGTGTATGTGTATGTATGTGTTTCTGTGTCTGTGTTTGTCCCCCCAACATCACTTGACTACCAATGCTGGTGTGTTTACATCCCCGTAACTTAGCGGTTCGGCAAAAGAGGCCAATAAAAATTCTTCGAGGCGGTGCCTCAGCATGGCCGCAGTCACACAGTCCGATGACTGAAACAAGTAAAAGAATAACAGAATAAAAGAATACTCAAGAATTAGGAATTCATTCTTCCACGCACTTCCCTCTCTCTCTCTTTCTCTCTCTCACGCTGACAGACACACGTTCCTAACATCACAGTGTCACTGACACACAAACACACATATACACAGACGCGCACACACACATACACATGCACACACATATATACACACACACATACACACATATACACACACACATATACACACACACATATACACACACACATATATACACACACACATATACACACACACACATACACACACACATATACACACACACATATACACACACACATATACACACACATATATACACACACACATATATACACACACACATATACCACACATATACACATACACACATATATACACACACACATACACACACATACACAGACACACACACACACATACACACACATACACACACATATACACACAGACACATACACATATACACACACACACATACACACAGACACACACACATACACATATACAACACACACACACACGCTTGGAGTCCAGTAAATAGCTGTGGAATGTTGTCAAGGATGGGTCACAAATTGCTTGTAAATACACTTGTGCTGTGATAGTGGCGGGGACGGCGACGGGGGTAGTGGTGTGAGGTAGTGTTTCTGTGTGAGGAGGAAGGAGGAAGTGTGTGTGTGTGAAAGGGAAAGTGTGTATATAAATGTGAGGATGTAGCTATGCTTTTATGTGTGTGTGTGTGTGTGTATACAGCTTCGGGGGGGGGGTTCTACTTTTGTATCAAGAGCACAAATTTCAGGCCCACACAGAATTGTGCTTTTGTAGATAAGTGTGTGTGTGTAAACTGTGCTTTTGAAGGGCGCAATTGTGGTGGTGGTGGTGGTAGTGGTGGTAGGTAGGCATAGTAAATATACTGGTACTGTGATGGCGGCGGGGGGTAGTGGTGTGGTGTGAGGTAGTGTTTCTGTGCGAGGAAGGCGGAAGTTTGTGTGTGTGTGTGTGTTCAGAGGTGTTCGTCTGCCGTTACGTTCTGAGTTCAAATTCCGCTGAGGTTGACTTCGCCTTTCATCCTTTCGGGGTCGATTAATTAAGTACCAGTTACGCACTGGGGTCGATGTAATCGACTTAATACCTATGTCTGTCCTTGTTTGTTCCCTCTATGTTTAACACCCTTGTGGGCAATAAAGAAATAAGAAACGTTTAGAAATAGCAGCCAAGTCACCCTCAAATAATGTACCAAATAATGTGGGTAGTAAAGAAATAGGTATTTCGTCTGCCGTTACGTTCTGAGTTCAAATTCCGCCGAGGTCGACTTTGCCTTTCATCCTTTCGGGGTCGATAAATTAAATACCAGTTACTCACTGGGGTCGATGTAATCGACTTAATCCGTTTGTCTATCCTTGTTTGTCCTCTCTGTTTTTAGCCTGTGTAAGTACTAGGCTTACAAAGAATAAGTCCTGGGGTCGATTTGCTCAACTAAAGGCGGTGCTCCAGCATGGCCACAGTCAAATGACTGAAACAAATAAAAGAGAGCGTATACTTCTATAAAACATTAAAATTGTTTTTTATACAGTATAGAGGCGCGGGCGTGGCTATGTGGTAAGAAGCTTGCTTCCTAACGACACAGTTCCGGTTTCAGTCCCACTGTATGGCACTTTGAGCAAATGTCTTCTATTATAGCTTCAGGCCAACCAAAGCTTTGTGGGTGGATTTGCCAGGTAGAAACTGAAAGAAGCCTGTTGTTGTGTCTGTGTCCGTGTTTAACCCCACCGCCACCACTTGACAGGCCTTTGAAGACTGAAAACAGAAGACTGATAAGGATGAATAACATGGCAGTAAATGAATTGAGGTCAAAATAGAGAATACGATTGGTTAAAATTCGAAGAATTAAACTATGTAAAAGTTAGAAAATACATTTTTCTCCAAAAAACTAATTGAAATTAATGTTTTCTTTTGACACATTCTACTAGTATATGAAGTTTCAAATTATTTAGTTAACTAGAAAAATCTGGCCTTCAAAATGAAAAGATCCCTTGACAGCTGTTGTTCATATATTTATGTAACTTAAATTTAGGCAAATTGGGACATGAATATAAAATGATACGGAAATGAAGTTTTATTTATAGAAATTCTTAATTTTCATGACTTTTTCGTCATTATTATTATTATTATAAGACGTGTTACCAGTGCCGGTGGCATGTAAGAGAACCTTCCGTTTCGCGACCGTTGCCAGCGCCGCCCCGACTGGCCTCGTGCCGGTGGCATGTAAAAAGCACCATCCGTTCGTGTCCATTGCCAGCCTCGCCTGGTCCCCGTGCCGGTGGCACATAAAAAGCACCATCCGTTCATGGCCGTTTGCCAGCTCTGTCTGGCACCTGTGCGGGTGGCACGTAAAAAGCACCCACTACACTCACGGAGTGGTTGGCGTTAGGAAGGGCATCCAGCCGTAGAAACACTGCCAGATCTGACTGGGCCTGATGAAGCCTTCTGGCTTCAC
>NC_043024.1:10424931-10477431 GCF_006345805.1 Octopus sinensis
CGTCCGGCAGCTTATTCCACGGATCCGCAACCCGGACGGAGAAAGCCCCTCTCCTTCAATTGAGATGAAATCGTCGCAGAAGCAGTTTCCTATTTACTGCAACCTGGGTCTTCACTTCTTCGTCAGATACATTGTCCATGCTATCCTCAATATTCTAATTACGAACCACATTCCACAGCTCTCCAAGCACTTGTCTTCCTCACAAAAATAAATCGAGGAGAGCCCCTCATTGACTGATTTACTGTTGCCACATGAGAAGTGCACGTGAAATGGTGCCACATTAAAAGCACTGGTGCTGGTGCCACATAAAAAGCACCCAGTACACTTTGGATGGATGGAAGCACTCTGTCGGTTACGACAATGAGGGTTCCGGTTGATCCGAATCAACGGAACAGCCTGCTCGTGAAATTACCGTGTAAGTAGCGGAGCACTCCACAGACACGTGTACCCTTAACGTAGTTCTCGGGGATATTCAGCGTGATACAGAGAGTGACAAGGCCGGCCCCTTGAAATACAGGTACAACAGAAACAGGAAGTAAGAGTGAGAGAAAGTTGTGGTGAAAGAGTACAGCAGGGATCACCACCATCCCCTGCCGGAGCCTCGTGGAGCTTTTAGGTGTTTTCGCTCAATAAACACTCACAAAGCCCGGTCTGGGAATCGAAACCGCGATCCTATGACCACGAATCCGCTGCCCTAACCACTGGGCCATTGCGCCTCCACCCAGTACACTTTATGGAGTGGTTGGCATTAGGAAGGTCATCCAGTCAGAGAACAGATGACCATGCCAGAACAGATAATGGAGCTTGGTGTGGCCCCTGGGTTTACCAGCCCCTAACAAACCGTCCAACCCATGCAAGCAGGGAAAACAGACAGAGGATGATGATGATTTTGATGATGATCTACCCACACTTACGATTCTCAATATTTTCAACTTTCTCTGACCCCTTACATTGTGAGTTCAAATCTCACCAAGATCCGATTTTTATTTCTGTCTCTCCCCATCCTTTTGGTGGGGAGAGAGAAATAAAATATCCAGTCTCGTCCTGGGGTTGATTTAATTGGCAAACTTCCCTCTCTCCCTTCTCTAAATTTCTTGTCTTGTGCCGTGTTGGACATTTTGATTCAGGATGTCAGCATCACAGACCTATTAAAGGATCAAATAAAATACCTTGGGTTATTTCATTACATACCTTTATGCGTAGCCGTATTTCGTCTGCTGTTACGTTCTGAGTTCAAATTCCGCCGAGGTCGACTTTGCCTTTCATCCTTTCGGGGTCGATAAATTAAGTACCAGTTACTCACTGAGGTAGATGTAATCGACTTAATCCGTTTGTCTGTCCTTGTTTGCCCTCTCTGTGTTTAGCCCCTTGTGGGTAATAAAGAAACATTTCATTACATACCTTTATGCAGGACGCAAAATTTTTTTTGCTACGAGAGTTCTGAGCCCCACTTGTGAACTCATTTGCTTACAGCCAATAAAAGCTCACCTTTACCTGGTTGTCAAGGAAACCCAACATAATATTTGTGAATGTGGAATCGATAGATAGATGGGTGGATTGATAGATAGATAGGCAGGCAGGCATAGCACTCCATCAGTTATGATGACAAGGGTTCCAGTAGATCCGATCAACAGAACAGCTTGCTTGTGAAATCAACATGGAAGCGGCTGAGTACTCCACAGACACATCTACTCTTAATGTAGTTCTCAGGGGGATTCAGTGTGACGCAGAATATGACTAGGCTGGCCCTTCGAATTACAGATACTATTCATTTTCGCCAACTGAGTGGACTGGAGCAACGTGAAATAAAGTGTCTTGCTCAAGGACAAAACTCATCGCTGGGAATTGAACTCATGATCTTAGAATTGTGAGCCGAATGCCCTGACCAACTAAGCCACGTGCCTTCATACATTCATTTGCATATTGGCTTTGGGTTCCGTGTTTGTTCTCAAGGCAGGATTCGTTCTGCTTCCATTCAGCATATTGGCAAGGGGAGGTAAGCAGGTCCTGATCAAGTGGAACGTCGGTGAAACTGGTTGGTTTGGTTCTCTCTGCAATCTACCCTAAATGGTTTCCGTGGCATTACTCTTTACTCTTTTACTCTTTTACTTGCTTCAGTCATTTGACTGCGGCCATACTGGAGCACCGCCTTTAGTCGAGCAAATCGACCCTGGGATTTATTCTTTTGTAAGCCCAATACTTATTCTATCGCTCTCTTTTGCAGAACCGCTAAGTGACGGGGACGTAAACACACCAGCATCGGTTGTCAAGCAATGCTAGGGGGACAAACACAGACACACAAACACACACACACACACACTTATATATATATACATATATACGACGGGCTTCTTTCAGTTTCCGTCTACCAAATCCACTCACAAGGCATTGGTCAGCCCGAGGCTATAGTAGAAGACACTTGCCCAAGATGCCACGCAGTGGGACTGAACCCGGAACCATGTGATTGTCTAGCAAGCTACTTACCACACAGCCACTCCTGCATATTTTGATTTTTTGCACAACACAACTACATACGAACATATCTGTGTGTTTTATCTTTTATCTGTTTCACTCATTGGATTGCAGCCTTGAAGAATTTTTAGTTGAACGAATTTACCTTCATATTTCTTTAATTTTTTTGTTTTTTTAATCCTGGTACTTTTTGTGTTGGTCTGTTTTGATGAACCACTAAGTGGTGGGGGACATAAACACACCAACACTAGTTGGCAAGCATGGTTGTGGGGTTAAGAAGCTTGCTTCCCAACCACATGGTTGTGGGTTCAGTCCTACTATGGTGACACCTTGCACAAGTGAGTTTTACTATAGCCCTGTGCCAACCAAAGCTTTGGGAGTGGATTTGATTGACAGAGACTGAAATAAGCCTGTCATGTATATATATATATTTATGTGTTCATCTTTGTGTTTGTCCCCTGCCACCGCTTGACAGCTTCTTCTGATGAGTTGTAGTGCACTTGAGCCCTGCATGCAATAAGTTCATTATTATTATTTTGTTTTTAATATGCAGAAGGATTGAACTCTTAACCACAAATCCATGCCTCTACATAATTGTTCTTTCTCTCTCTCTCTCTCTCTCCAACAGGAAGTGTTTAATTAACTGACTTTTTCTTCTGTTTTTATTTCAGATTTTGATGGGGTCCTCTATCATATATCAAACCCAGACCAACAGAAAACTAAAATCAGAGTAAGCAGCAATTTAGTCATAGTGTAACGTGTGTATGTGTGTATGAGTCTGTGTGTGTTATCATCATCATCATCATCGTTTAACGTCCGTTTTCCATGCTAGCATGGGTTGGACGGTTCAACTGGGGTCTGGGAAGCGAGAAGGCTGCACCAGGCTCCAGATGGACCTGGCAGTTGTTTCTACAGCTGGATGATCTTCCTAACGCCAACCACTCCGTGAGTGTAGTGGGTGATTTTTACGTGCCATATATTTGTGTGTGTGTGTGTATCTTCACTGGCCCCCATGCCAGTGGCACGTAAAAACCACTCACTAAACTCACGGAGTGGTTGGCGTTAGGAAGGGCATCCAGCTGTAGAAACCTTGGATTGGAGCCTGGTGCAGCCTCCTGGCTTGCCAGACCTCAGTCATACTGTCCAACTCATGACAGCATGGAAGGCAGACGTTAAACAACAACAACAACAACGATGATGATGATATATATATGTATATATGTACATTATTTACATTTGACGGATATTTGTCCTCATCTTATTATTATTATTATTATTATTATTATTATAATTGTTCAGATCACTGCTAGGAATTGAACTCGGAATCTTGGGGTTAGTAGCCTATGCGGGCTACCAACCCCAAGATTCTGAGTTCGATTCCAGACAGTGACCTGAATAATAATAAGAAGAACATCGAAAAATACCTTAGGAATGAAACTCCAGATTCAAAATTTCCCCAAGACACCTGATGAAGGCTGGAGGGTATATCAGCCGAAATGTTGTGTTAACAACAAACAAGATGAGGACAAATATTCGTCAAATGTAAATATTGTAAATAATGTACATAATTCCTCATCTCTTAAATATAGAACTGTAAAATATATATGCTGTTGTGTGTATATATAGATGTGTGTCTCTTTGTATCTTTCATTTCTAACTTCTGTCTTTACTGACTGCCTGTATATCTCTGTGTATGTGTGTATAATTGTATGTATATGACAGTGTTGATGCCAACTAAAAAGCATCCAGTCTACACTGTAAAGTGGTTGGCATTTGGAAGGGCATCCAGCTGTAAAAACCATGCTAAAACTGGCCTCACTTGTACTGGTGCCACATAAAAAACACTCAGTCCATTCTGCTGGGTGAAGGTGGCGAGCTGGCAGAAACGTTAGCCTGCTGGGTGAAATGCTTAGCGGTATTTCGTCAGCCATTGCGTCCTGAGTTCAAATTCCGCCGAGGTCAACTTTGCCTTTCATCCCTTCAGGGTTGATAAATTAAGTACCAGTTGTGTACAGGGGGCGATCTAACCGACTGGCCCCCTCCCCCAAAATTTCGGGCCTTGTGCCTAGAGTACAAAAGATTAATAAGGCGGCGAGCTGGCAGAAACGTTAGCATGCTGGGTGAAATGCTTAGCGGTATTTCGTCAGCCGTTGTGTCCTGAGTTCAAATTCCACCGAGGTCAACTTTGCCTTTCATCCTTTCGGGGGTTGATAAATAAAGTACCAGTTACGCACTGAGGGTCGATGTAATCAACTTAATACCTTTGTCTGTCCTTGTCTGTCCCCTCTGTGTTTAGCCCCTTGTGGGTAGTAAAGAAATATATATAACTGATTTGTCTTATTTTTTTTACAGGTCAGTATTGCTCTTAAATTCTACAAAGAGCTTCAAGAACATGGTGCTGATGCGGTAAGTTGAGGTTTTTTTTTTTAGTCTTTCTTGGAATTTCAATAATTTGTTGAATAACCACGTAGTTTATTAAATAAGATGGTGGCAGTGGAGGGTGGCAAATTGGTTGACTGAGTCATTAGGGCATCAGAGAGAGTACTTTATAATACCTGGAAGTTTTCTGACTTACAAGCTTCAGTCAAGCCATCCAACCCATGCCAGCATGTTAAATCATCATCGTTTAACGTCCGTTCTCCATGCTAGCATGGCTTGGACGGTTCAACTGGGGTCTGGGAAGCCAGAAGGCTGCACCAGGCTCCAGTCTGATCTGGCAATGTTTCTACCGCTGGATGCCCTTCCTAACGCCAACCACTCCGTGAGTGTAGTGGGTACTTTTTACGTGCTACTGGCACAGGGGCCAGGGGAGGCTGGTAAACGACCACGATCGGATGGTGCTTTTTATGTGCCACTGGCACGGAGGCCAGGTGAAGCTGGCAACGGCCATGATTGGATGGTGCTTTTTACGTGCCACCGGCACAGGGGCCAGGCGAGGCTGGCAAATGGCCACGGTCGGATGGTGCTTTTTACGTGCCACCGGCATGGGGGCCAGGCGAGGCTGGCAACGGCCACGATCGGATGGTGCATTTTATGTGCTGGTAATGATGATGATGATGATTAATTCCTGCTTTCTGGATTCTGAGTTCAAATCCCAGCTGTGCCTTCGTCCTTCAGGTGGTTCATAAATATAGCCCCATTTCAGGGTAGCAGATTGGTCGAGTCTTTGGAACCTTGCAGTGTCTTCCTAGCTCTTTGCACGCAAATTCTACCTCAGTGATGCTGTCCAGTGCTAAATTACCCAACTTTAGGCACACCCTGTCAACCTCCCCTATTCCCTCATGGCTTAGGGTTAATTGCCTCAGACACAACTTGTTCATTGTACTTTCAGGCTGACTTTGGGATGGAGAGAGTATATGTATATTAGTAAATATAAAGACCTGCTAATAGAAATTGAAAAAAATGTGGCATCTCAAGGTGATTGTAGGATCTCTAGGAATGATAAAAAAAGGTACTGAAACCTATTTGAAAATGATTCCAGGCTTACCATCCCTACAGGAAGTGCAAAAAATCATATTAACTGGAACAGCTCATGTACTGAGAAGAGCATTATCGCTGTGTAAACAACATCCATCCAGTTTTAAATACATATTTTGTCTGTGAATTGGCATGTCCCCTCTCAGATTCACACAGTGGTCCATCAGTTTTTGTAAGCCTTGTATATATATATATATATAATATATATATATATATATATATATATATACAAAAAAGACCCCCGAGTTCATATCCAACTTAATTTCATTATCGGAGTTTACTCCTTTAGATGTTACAGTTAACAGGCATTCTCAGGCAGCGAGGGTTTATGTCCAGAGCTTCCCCCTTGTCTGGTTACCTTGCAAAGCCCCCTACACTGGCCATACTACCAGGGCTGCGGAGTCGGAGTCAGAAACAATTAAGGGGTGGCTGGAATCAGAGCTGGTAAAACTTTATCGACCCTGATTCCAACTCACAATATTCTTTAATATAAACCAGTTATAACATAAAGGCCTACTCAAAGTACAAGCGTATGCATTGGTTTATGAGATATGTAGACCACAATCGCTTTATTATTGTTATTGTTATTATTATTATTATATTTTTTACAGCTTATCCGGCGAGAATATGGAGATTATTTAACAGATCCAGAAGAAGGTCAGTACCCTAAAGATTTTGCCTTTCATCCTTTCGGGGTCGATAAATTAAGTACCAGTTATGCACTGGGGTCGATATAATCGACCTAATCTTGTTTTTCTGTCCTTGTTTGTCCCTTCTGTGTTTAGCCCCTTGTGGGTAGTAAAGAAATAGGTATTTCGTCTGCCACTACGTTCTGAGTTCAAATTCCGCCGAGTTCGACTTTACCTTTCATCCTTTCAGGGTCGATTAAATAAGTACTAGTTAGTCACTGGGGTCAATGTAATCGACTTAATACCTATGTCTGTCCTTGTTTGTCCCCTCTGTGTTTAGCCCCTTGTGGGTAGTAAAGAAATAGGTATTTCAACTGCTGTTACGTTCTGAGTTCAAATTCCACCGAGGTCGACTTTGCCTTTTATCCTTTCGGGGTCGATATAATCGACTTAATCGTTTGTCTGTCCTTGTTTGTCCCCTGTGTTTTAGTCTATGTGGTAGTAAAGAAAAGTATTTCGTCTGCCGCTACGTCTGAGTTCAAATTCCACCGAGGTCGACTTTGCCTTTTATCCTTTCGGGGTCGATATAATCGACTTAATCCGTTTGTCTGTCCTTGTTTGTCCCCTCTGTGTTTAGTCCCTGTGGGTAGTAAAGAAATAGGTATTTCGTCTGCCGCTACGTTCTGAGTTCAAATTCCACCGAGGTCGACTTTGCCTTTTATCCTTTCGGGGTCGATATAATCGACTTAATCCGTTTGTCTGTCCTTGTTTGTCCCCTCTGTGTTTAGTCCCTGTGGGTAGTAAAGAAATAGGTATTTCGTCTGCCGCTACGTTCTGAGTTCAAATTCCACCGAGGTCGACTTTGCCTTTTATCCTTTCGGGGTCGATATAATCGACTTAATCCGTCTGTCTGTCCTTGTTTGTCCTCTCTGTATTTAGCCCCTGTGGGTAGTAAAGAAATAGGTATTTCGTCTGCCGCTACGTTCTGAGTTCAAAATTCCACGAGGTCGACTTTGCCTTTTATCTTTCGGGGTCGATATAATCGACTTAATCCGTTTGTCTTTCCTTGTTTGTTCCCTCTGTGTTTAGTCCCTGGGGTAGTAAAGAAATAGGTATTTCGTCTGCCGCTACGTTCTGAGTTCAAATTCCACCGAGGTCGACTTTGCCTTTTATCCTTTCGGGGTCGATATAATCGACTTAATCCGTTGTCTGTCCTGTTTGTCCCCCCTGTGTTAGTCCCTGTGGGTAGTAAAGAATAGGTATTTCGTCTGCCGCTACGTTCTGAGTTCAAATTTCACCGAGGTCGACTTTGCCTTTATCTTTCGGGGTCGATATAAATCACTTAATCCGTTTGTCTGTCCTTGTTTGTCCTCTCTGTATTTAGCCCCTGTGGGTAGTAAAGAAATAGGTATTTCGTCTGCCGCTACGTTCTGAGTTCAAATTCCACCGAGGTCGACTTTGCCTTTTATCCTTTCGGGGTCGATATAATCGACTTAATCCGTCTGTCTGTCCTTGTTTGTCCTCTCTGTATTTAGCCCCTGTGGGTAGTAAAGAAATAGGTATTTCGTCTGCCGCTACGTTCTGAGTTCAAATTCCACCGAGGTCGACTTTGCCTTTTATCCTTTCGGGGTCGATATAATTGACTTAATCCGTCTGTCTGTCCTTGTTTGTCCTCTCTGTATTTAGCCCCTGTGGGTAGTAAAGAAATAGGTATTTCGTCTGCCGCTACGTTCTGAGTTCAAATTCCACCGAGGTCGACTTTGCCTTTTATCCTTTCGGGGTCGATATAATCGACTTAATTCGTTTGTCTGTCTTGTTTGTTCCCTCTGTGTTAGTCCCTGGGTAGTAAAGAAATAGGTATTTCGTCTGCCGCTACGTCTGAGTTCAAATTCCACCGAGGTCGACTTGCCTTTTATCCTTTCGGGGTCGATATAATCGACTTAATCCGTTTGTCTGTCCTTGTTTGTCCCCTCTGTGTTTAGTCCCTGTGGGTAGTAAAGAAATAGGTATTTCGTCTGCCGCTACGTTCTGAGTTCAAATTCCACCGAGGTCGACTTTGCCTTTTATCCTTTCGGGGTCGATATAATCGACTTAATCCGTTTGTCTGTCCTTGTTTGTCCCCTCTGTGTTTAGTCCCTGTGGGTAGTAAAGAAATAGGTATTTCGTCTGCCGCTACGTTCTGAGTTCAAATTCCACCGAGGTCGACTTTACCTTTTATCCTTTCGGGGTCGATATAATCAACTTAATCCCTTTGTCTGTCCTTGTTTGTCCTCTCTGTATTTAGCCCCTTGTGGGTAGTAAAGAAATAGGTAATTGACTAGACCCTTTTCTCCAAAAGATTTCTAGGCTTAGAGTAGAAAGAATTGTTGTTGATGCATTTTGTCTTCACTATATTGATTTTTTTCTCTTGTTTTTATTTCTATTTAGGCTATAATATATCATTACTCTATGACCTGGAGAACATTCCCTCTGACTATGAAGAAGTCATCAAGGCAGCTGCCCTCCTCAAGAGGAATTGCTTTGCATCAGTTTTTGAGAAGTACTTTCAGTTTCAAGAGAGGGGCGAGTCTGGACATAAAAGAGCCGTCATTCATTACCGAGATGAAGAAACCATGTAAGTTCCTGCCTCTTCGATATCCTCTTTTTTATTTTCAGCACCATCCGAATCGTGGCCGAAGCCAGCGCCGCCTCGACTGGCTTCCGTACAGGTGGCACGTAAAATGCACCAATCCGACCGTGGCCGATGCCAGCCTCTCCTGGCACCTGTGCCGGTGGCACTTAAAAAGCACCCACTAGACTCACGGAGTGGTTGGCGTTAGGAAGGGCATCCAGCTGTAGAAACACTGCCAGATCAGACTGGAGCCTGGTGCAGCCTTCTGGCTTCCCAGATCCCCGGTCGAACCGTCCAACCCATGCTAGCATGGAGAACGGACGTTAAACGATGATTATGATGATAAAGGGTTGGTCAGCCCACAAATCTAACAGATGATGTGCACTCAAACCTGGTCAATCCATTTTAGCGCTTGATCCCTATTAAGGACAAGGTGAAACAGCATCATCATCATCTTCGCTTAACGTCCGTTTTCCATGCTAGCATGGGTTTGATGATTTGACTGAGGACTGGCGAACCAGATGGCTGCACCAGGCTCCAATCTATTTCTCACTGTCCAACGTCGAATGCATAAACAGAGCCTGAAGATTGCTTGGAGCACCTCAACGAATTCCATCCGACCCACGAAAGCAAGGAAAAATGATGATGATGATGATGATGATGATACCTGTGACTGCATTACGCATATGCAGTCAGCTGTGATTTGAGGTAGGGGTGGGGTGGTGGATTTGGCTGCTATTTCTTGCAGATTGATAAACCACTTAAAGGTTTCCATTTTGACTTCTCACATTTTGTTACTGTTGTTGTTGTTGTTGTTATCAGAGATTATTTTCAAATGTTTTTTGCTGTTTTTATTTCTTTCCAGGTACATAGATGCACAGAAGGATCGAGTGACAGTAATCTTCAGCACAGTCTTTAAGGATGATTCTGACATCATCATTGGCAAAGTGTTTATGCAGGTAAGGAGGGCAGCGACAGCACCACCACTCACACACTCACTCACTCACATACTCATACGCTCACTCACTCACTCACTCACTCACTCACCACACAATCACACTCATTCAAAAACACACACACACACACACACACTCTCACTCACTCACACACTCGCTCACTCACTCCCACACACACTCACTCACTGACATACTCACACACACACACACACACACTCACACATTCACTCACGCTCACACACACTCACACACTCACTCACTCACTCACACACAATCACACTCATTCACACACACACTCACCCACACACACTCTCACTCACTCACACATTCACTCACACTCACTCACTCACACACACACTCACTCACTCACTCACTCACTCACACACACTCACACTCATTCACACTCACACTCACTCACACACACACACACACACACACACCACACACACACACACGGACAAAAATTCCAACTTTGGATTTGTCAGAAACTGGTAGTGAAGAGACAAAGTGATAGAAGCACCAAACCAAATCCCTGCAATATTTGCTCCAGTTTTTTCTTGACATTCAGAGATCAAATTTCACCCAGATCAACTTTACCTTTCATCTTCCCAAGGTCTGCAAAGTACCAGTCATTAACTGGAATTAATGTAACTGATCAACCCAATGCCTTCAAATTTTAAAATAGTAAGATCGTTGCCAGAGCAACAAGCTGGCCTTCGTGCCGATGGCACGTTTAGCACACCATTCCAGCGTGATCGTTACCGCGTCGCCTTACTAGCACTTGTGCTGGTGGCACGTGAAACATTCAAGTAAGGTCGTCGCCAGTGTCGCTGGGCTAGCTCCTGTGCAGGCGGCACATAAAATGCATCATTTTGGGCATGGCCGTTGCCAGTACCACCAAACTGGCCCTCGTGCTGGTGGCATGTAAAAGCACATACTACACTCTCGGAGTGGTTGGTGTTAGGAAGGGCATCCAGCTGTAGAAACTCTGCCAGATCAGATTGGAGCCTGGTGCAGCCATCTGGTTCGCCAGCCCTCATTCAAATCATCCAACCCATGCTAGCATGGAAAGCGGACGTTAAATGATGATGATGATATATATATATATAGGACTATCACATTCTGTTGGCAAATAAACTTTATTATTCAGTGTCTCACTCAGAGATTTAAAACTAACTGTTTTTCTCTTTATGAGATGAGCGACTGTGTGTTGCTTAAAAAGTATATAGCATAAGCACCCTGAGAAAACCCTCATCACCAGCCTGTGATTATCTCGCACCAAGGACAGGAATGAACCCAGAAACCTAGGTCTGTGAGTACCACAAAGGCTAAAGATGTGAGCAATGACCTCCCTTGCTAATACTATGTAAACACAAAGTGTGTGTCCATAGCTAGCATGGAAAGCGGACGTTAAACGATGGTGATGATGATGATGATGGTGATGATGATGTATATTCCCTGCCTGGATGGGACCCCAATCCGTTGCAGGATTACTCATTTATTTATGCATTATGTTGTAGCCATAAGATTTTGAAGGGATAACTTAATTTTTAGAATGATATTGTAGGGTTGCCGTGAGGGGTCAGCTCTGGCCAGTTTGATGATAAAACAGAAAATTTTGGCTGGATATGACCGGTTTAAATGCTAAAGGGTTAAAAAAAAATCAACTCAAGTTTTTCATTATTTGCTCGACAGGAGTTCAAAGAAGGCCGCCGCAAATACCAACAGGCCCCTCAAGTGTTGTTCAGTCACAAAAACCCCCCACAGGAGCTGCAGAACACGGACGCTTCAGTCGGAGACAATATTGGCTATATAACATTTGGTAAGCTAATATATTCCTTTGTATGACTTCTTCACCTCTCAGAAACTTCCCTACCTGCATCCAATGTTCTGTGATGGCATGTGACCCAGTGGTTAGGACATTGGACTCATGATTATACGATCATGGTTTCGATTCCTGGACTGGGCAGTAAGTTACCTTCTTCCCTCTCGAGTCATAGCGAATCATAAGGGCCGATTTCCCAGTTAGCGAGGTTGTTGCCAGTACCGCCTGACTGGCCCCCATGCCGGTGGCACGTAAAAAGCACCCACTACACTCTCGGAGTGGTTGGCATCAGGAAGGGCATCCAGCTGTAGAAACTCTGCCAGATCAAGGCTGGAGCCTAGTGCAGCCACCTAGTTCGCCAGCCCTCAGTCAAACTCTGCCATATCAAGATTGGAGCCTGATGCAGCCATCTGGTTCGCCAGCCCTCAGTCAAACTGTCTAACCCATGCTAGCATGGAAAGCGGACGTTAAACGATGATGATGTGTATATTCCCCACCTGGATGGGACCCCAATCCATCGCAGGATTACTCATTTTTGTCAGCTGAGTGGACTGGAGCCACATGAAATGAAGTGTTTTGGTCAAGAACATAATGCATTGTCTGGTCCAAGAATTGAAACCACAATTTTACGATCGTGTGTCCGACACCCTAACCACTAAGCCACGTTCCTCTACTTGGCAGTGGATTGTGGTCTTGAGCAAGACTTTTCATTTCATATTGCTCCAATCCACACACTAGCATCCATTCAGTGACGATGACGAGGGTTCCAGTTGAACCGATCAACAGAACAGCCTGCTCATGGAATTAACGTACAAGTGGCTGAGTACTCCAGAGACATACTCATGCTGGTGACATAAAAAAGGCAGAATTTCCATTTAATTTGATGCCCATTTTGGCCCACGTGTGGAGAGACCAAACCAGAATACCAAACATTCTGTTAGTTTAGGCTGAAAGTCACCACATTCATAAATGTTGTCTACATGTTTAGTGTGTGTGTGTGTGTGTGTGTGTGTGTGTGTGTGTGTGTGTGTATGTGTGTGTGTGTGTGTGTGTGTGTGTGTATATATATTATATATATATATATATATATATATTATATATATATATATATATATATATATATACAGATATACTCTTTTACTTTTTACTTGTTTCAGTCTTTGACTGCGGCCATGCTGGAGCACACCGCCTTTAGTGAGCAAATCGACCCCGGGACTTATTCTTTGTAAGCCCAGTATTTATTCTATTGGTCTCTTTTGCCGAACCGCTAGGTGACGGGGACGTAAACACACCGCATCGGTTGTCAAGCAATGCTAGGGGGACAAACACAGACACAAAAACACAACACACATACATATATATACATATATACGCAGGCTTCTTTCAGTTCTGTCCACCAAATCCACTCACAAGGCATTGGTCAGCCCGGGGCTATAGCAGAAGACACTTGCCCAAGATGCCACGCAGTGGGACTGAACCCAGAACCATGTGGTTGGTTAGCAAGCTACTTACCACACAAATTAGAACATGGTGCAGCTCTCAAGGTTGCCAGCTCTGGTAAAACCATCTAACCCATGCCAGCATAGGAAACGGATTTTTATGGATAACGAGTGCATTGTTTATGTATGCTTAATGTGTTAATAAATTGGTGCACCAGATATAAAATACCTTGTGATATTTGTTCTGCCTATGTTACACGATACTCCCATGTTGATAATCTAACGAGCGATCCATTGGAGATTTATAACCTTTGATACTCCTTCGTTAATACATGATATAGAAGACAATATGATGATGATGATGATTGTATTGTTGTTGTTGGTGTTTATTATTATTTTTTTTTCTTTCCTTCAGTTCTTTTCCCACGTCACACAAACGACAGCAGCCGAGGTAATACTATTAACTTGATCCACACATTGAGAGATTACCTGCACTACCATATTAAATGTTCCAAGGTGAGCGATGCCATCTCTTTCTCTCTCTCCCTCTCTCTCTCTCTCTCTCTCTCTCTCTCTGGATGATTAATGTGTAAAGGAAGTTAGGGAGAGATAGTGAGAGCAATGAATTCTGGGATAGAATTGGTTCTATTGGATACTTCTAGTTAGATGTTGGTATCTAGGTTTGGGGTGATGCAAAAACGAAAATAGAATTCAAGACATGAGTATATATATATATATACATACATACATGAGTATATATATATATACATACATACATGAGTATATATATATATACATACATACAGATATATATATATATATATATATTACATACTAGCAGGATCGCCCGCTGTTGCTCGGGTTTATTTCGACCCTTTAGAATTGGAATTTTTGAAAAATAATAATTTTGCATTATGTAGCTTGTTATTCTCTTTAAGTGAACATTTTTCTGGTTGAAATACACTGAAAAATGGCAACACAGCAGTAAAAAAATCGTAAAAAATAGGGATTTTCATAGAAAAAAAGCACCTTTTTGATGTAAATAATTTTTGGTGTTAACATGGTCCGATTTGAATTTTATCTTCTACGGAAGAAAGAGCAAGCCTTCTTCTATCATACTCTCAATTTTGGTCAACTTGTGCCACAGGGTCACGGAGGAGATAGTGTTAGTTGAAGGCTACCAAACCTGCCATACACAGACAACTTCAGCTTTATATATATAGATTGGGTGAAGTTACAGAGTGACTTGAGGGATGAGAGTTTCGTGCATTGGCCCTTATTTTTAGTTGAATGAATCAACACCAGTACTTATTTTCCTTTTAAGCCTGGTCCTTATTCTATCAGTCTCTTTTGCTAAACCACTAAGTTACGTAGACATAAACAAACCAATACTGGTTGTGAAACTATGGTGAGGGGGACACACACACTTACATACACATATATTATGGGCTTCTTTCAGTTTCTGTCTACCAGATCCACTGACAAGGCGTTGGTTGACCCAAGGCTGTAGAGTAGAAGACACTTGCCCAAGGTCCCACATTGTGGGATTGAACCCAGAACCATGTGGTTAGGAAGCAAGCTTCTTACCGCACAGCCATGTCTGTGCCTTTTTACCACACAGCCACCATTATGGCTGGGATATAAATGAAATCCTCTTGATTTCAAACCACTTGGATGAGTGCCAGTGCATGAAACTGTTGGCTCTTGAGTCACTGTAACTTCTGCCTGTTATTAATAAAAATATATCCATAGATGATGTGAAAATGATGGTGTAGAATGGAGGTGATTATGCAGATAAACAAATTAGATATATTAAATATAACTTTAATACCAACAGCTGTTTCTGGGGGCTCAGACTGCCATCATAATGCTGGTAGATGTAATTCATTGTAGTACATTAAGGTAGTGAGCTGGCAGAAACGTTAGCATGCCGGGCGAAATGCTTAGCGATATTTCATCTGTCTTTACATTCTGAGTTCAAATTCCGCCGAGGTTGGCTTTGCCTTTCATCCTTTCGGGGACAATAAATTAAGTACCAGTTACACACTGGGGTCGATGTAATCGACTTAATCCATTTGTTTCTTCTTGTTTGTCCCTTCTGTGTTTAGCCCCTTGTGGGCAGTAAAGAAATAGGTATTTCGTCTGCCGTTACATTCTGAGTTCAAATTCTGCCGAGGTCGACTTTGCCTCTCATCCTTTTGGGGACAATAAATTAAGTACCAGTTACACACTGGGGTCGATGTAATCGACTTAATCCATTTGTTTCTTCTTGTTTGTCCCTTCTGTGTTTAGCCCCTTGTGGGCAGTAAAGAAATAGGTATTTCGTCTGCCGTTACATTCTGAGTTCAAATTCTGCCGAGGTCGACTTTGCCTCTCATCCTTTTGGGGACAATAAATTAAGTACCAGTTACACACTGGGGTCGATGTAATCGACTTAATCCATTTGTTTCTTCTTGTTTGTCCCTTCTGTGTTTAGCCCCTTGTGGGCAGTAAAGAAATAGGTATTTCGTCTGCCGTTACATTCTGAGTTCAAATTCTGCCGAGGTCGACTTTGCCTCTCATCCTTTTGGGGACAATAAATTAAGTACCAGTTACACACTGGGGTCGATGTAATCGACTTAATCCATTTGTCTGTCCTAGTTTAGCCCCTCTGTGTTTAGCCCCTTGTGGGTAGTAAAGAAATAGGTATTTCGTCTGTCTTCACGTTCTGAGTTCAAATTCCGCCAAGGTCGACTTTGCCTTTCATCCTTCCGAGGTCAATTAAATAAGTACCAGTTACGCACTGGGGTCGATATAATCGACTTAATCCATATGTCTGTCCTTGTTTGTCCTCTCTGTGTTTAGCCCCTTGTGGGTAGTAAAGAAATATATATTTCATCTGTCTTTAGGTTCTGAGTTCAAATTCCGCCAAGGTTGGCTTTGCCTTTCATCCTTTCGGGGTCGATAAAATAAATACCAGTCATGCACTGGGGTTGATGTAATCGACTTAATCCCTTTGTCTGTCCTAGTTTGTCCCCTCTATGTTTAGCCCCTTGTGGGCAATAAAGAAATAAGATATAATTCATTGCAATATGTGACAGTAATGGACGCAATCAACATAGGATAAATTGAACCTCTGTTATGTATAACTAGCAGTATCGCCTGGCGTTGCTCGGGTTTGTAAGGGAAATAACTATATAAGCATTTTTAGAGAGTTACTTCTCTTATATAAACCGAGCAAAAAATGCATTAAAAAACGAAAAAATGATGGTAAATTTTTTTTTTAAATCGTAGACTCATTGTAGACGCGCGCTAATACCCAGAAGGGCTCGATATGAATCACGACTATAAGATACCCGGTTTTGGTTAAACTGCACCGCAAAATGTGGGAGTAGTTAGGAATCTAAATCGGAGGAGACAGACTCTCACACAACTTTAGTTTTATATATATAAAGATGTGTGTGTGTGTTTTGTATTATTCTTCCTTCTCCCTGTTCACGTATCCATTTTCTTTCCATATTCCTCCATCTCCAAACAGGCATATATTCACTCAAGAATGCGAGCCAAAACCTCTGATTTTCTCAAAGTCTTGAACAGAGCCCGGCCGGAACCTAAAGTAGTTGAGAAGAAGACCATTTCGTAAGTATTGCGTGTGTTTAATTTTTGCTTTCCTTGAAAGTTAGGGTTGTTTTTTGTTTTTTTTTCTTGATTAGGGCATTTAAAAATATTTTATGAATTCATTATATATATATATTCTTTGGGGTTTGGATAATTAACCTTTGGAAACATGGGTGGTTCATTCAACATCTTTATACAATCCTTATTCAGGGACCTTTTGAGCGGGATGGGTTACTCAAACTGAAAAAATTCTAACTGGGCCCCACCTGCAAGGTCATGCGCTGTTTATCTTGATATGAGATCACCATGTCGTGCACATATGGTTGTGATGCATGTGCCTGGTGTACCTTTATCAGAAGAGTAGTCATGATGGGTATACTGGGCTTCGTATATTTTACCCCAGTGTCACTTTGATGGTATACACTGCTCTCTCACTCAATAATAATAATAATAATAACTTATTTTATCACTGCCAAGAGGATGAACAGCCATAAAGATGGATGAAATGTCACTAGGTGCAGGAGTGGCTGTGTGGTAAGTAGCTTGCTTACCAACCACATGGTTCTGGGTTCAGTCTCACTATGTGGCACCTTGGCCAAGTGTCTTTCCACTATAGCCTCGGGCCGACCAAAGCCTTGTGAGTGGATTTAGTAGACGGAAACTGAAAGAAACCCGTTGTGTATATGTATATGGCATGCACTGCTCTCTCACTCAATAATAATAATAATAATGGCAGGACAAGTGAGACCATAACCCGTGGCCTCTACCTGGGATGTAGCGAGTCCACTTATGCATACCTTTCCTTCTTGTGACACAAACCCTACTTGTGAAGACCTGTTGAGGCAAGTGAAAATGAAAATGAAAATCAAAATCGATCAACATCAATGGAAATTGTAGCTGTGATACCAGTGCCGGTGGCACGTAAGAGAACCGTCCGAACGTGGCCGTTGCCAGTGCCACCCCGACTGGCCTCCGTGCTGGTGGCACGTAAAAAGCACCATCCGATCGTGGCTGTTGCCAGCCTCACCTGCCCCCCCTTGCCGGTGGAACGTAAAAAGCACCATTTGACCGTGGCCGTTTGCCAGCCCCATCTGGCACCTGTGCCAGTGGCACGTAAAAAGCACCCACTACACTCACAGAGTGGTTGGCGTTAGGAAGGGCATCCAGCCGTAGAAACGTTGCCAGATCAGACTGGGTCTGGTGCAGCCTTCTGGCTTCCCAGACACCAGTTGAACCGTCCAACCCATGCTAGCATGGAAAGCGGACGCTAAATGATGATGATGATGATGAATAATAGCAGTGGTCACAGAATGCCCTGTCAATTAAGGTTGATGTGGGCCTTAAACAACAACAAACTAATTTTCTTTTTCTTTCTTTTACAATCTTTCAGAGGCCGACATTTTAAGGTGAATGCCAACTAGATATGAAATATTTGGTGCCGGAAGAAAATTGAAGAACCACGACATTGCCGAGTGCGTGCGTCTATGGACATGCTCTCTCTTTCTCTCTTCTGCTCTCCTCGCTCCCCCTCCCCCACTTCTTTCTCTCCCCCAACCCCGTGTTCCCTTCTCTCTTTTTCTCTTGCAGGGTTCAGCATTTCCACAAAGACAACCACCACCACCACCACCTTCCCACCATGGCCCTCTCCAGTCGAAGCAGTTCCTGACCTGAAGGGAAATCTGTCCCCTCACTCCCACTACCACCACCACCACCACCAGAAGGGCCATGGGTGCTGCCCCCTTTATTTCCTTTAGGCGAACTATTTTATGAAAATATAAAAAAAATAAAAAATCTTGCTCGAACCTTGTCAAAATGCAATGAATGCCCCTCCTTGCCCACCCCCCACAAGCTTTCTTTTTTGTTTTTTGTTTTTTTTTTCAAAAAAATTTTCTTTTTTCATTTTATTTAGTATGATGCCTTATTTTTATCAGCAGCAAAAAAAAAAAAAAACCCCAAACAAACTAACCAAATTATGAGGGAACTTCTGCCCCACCCTAGTGGCTCGACCAGCTTGCTAGAAATAGCAGCCAAATCTCCTTCAGATTTACGTTGTATTGTCTGAAGAGGAAAACGAAAACATGGACGCATTATACAATGATGTCCTAAGTGTCATAAAAAAAAAAAAGACGGGATGGTCGTGGTTGGAAACAGTTTTGTTTCATAGGCTTGTTTGAGCAGGTCTGACTTTTTAGGCTAAATACCAGCCTGCCAATCAACCAGTCTACCAACCAATTAGCTAATGTCTCTCTCTTTGCTGCATATTCATTTTTAAATTTAAAAAAAAAAGTATGAAAACCAACCCAAAAGAAACATTAAGAAAACTCAGCTAAAATCCATATTCTACAAATTATATAAGCATGTGTTATATATATATATATATATATATACATACATACATATATATAATATATATATATATATATATATATATATATAATATATATTATATATACACACATACAGGTGTGGCTGGGGTAAGAGCTAGCTTCCCAACCACATGGTTCTGGGTTCAGTCCCACTGTGTGGCACCTTGGGCAAGTGTCTTCTACTATAGCCTCGGGCCGACCAAAGCCTTGTGAGTGGATTTGGTAGACGGAAACTGAAAGAAGCCAGTCATATATATGTATGTATGTATGTATGTATATGTTTGCGTGTCTGCGTTTGTCTCCCACCATCATTCGACAACCGTTGTTGGTGTGGTTTATGTCCACATGACTTAGCAGTTCAGCAAAAGAGTCCGACAGAACACGTATTAGGCTTACAAAGAAGTCCTGGGACGATTTGCTCAACTGAAAGGTGGTGCTCCAGCTTAGCTACAGTCAAATGACTGAAACCAATAAAAGACACACCCATATATATACATACACACATACAGGTGTGGCTGTGGGGTAAGAAGCTAGCTTACCAACCACATGGTTCTGGGTTCAGTCCCATGTGTGGCACCTTGGGCAAGTGTCTTCTACTATAGCCTCGGGCCGACCAAAGCCTTGTGAGTGGATTTGGTAGACGGAAACTGAAAGAAGCCAGTCATATGTATGTATGTATGTATGTATGTATGTATGTATGTATATGTTTGCGTGTCTGCGTTTGTCTCCCACCATCATTCGACAACCGTTGTTGGTGTGGTTTATGTCCACATGACTTAGCAGTTCAGCAAAAGAGTCCGACAGAACACGTATTAGGCTTACAAAGAAGTCCTGGGACGATTTGCTCAACTGAAAGGTGGTGCTCCAGCTTAGCTACAGTCAAATGACTGAAACCAATAAAAGACACACCCATATATATACATACACACACATATATATACACACACACACACACGTGAATATATATACATACATATATATATAAAATTCTTATATGAAGAATGTTGTTGATAAGGACTTCGAAGTTTGAGCTAAGCCATCATTGGACTGCCAGCAATGGCTTAGCTTGCCAAAAATTCGAAGTCACTATCTACAATATTCTTTATATAAGAAAAATAAATCTACTCTACAAAAGTAAGGAGCGGTGGTTCCCAAACATTTTTGGGCTACCCTGCCCTCGTGGCACCTGGGGGCCCCTCTCATTCCTTGCCCCACCCGCCCCCGAACCACCACCACTCACCACCCCAAATATAGACCACTTTCTGCTGCAAATTCAAGACAACTGTATTTCGCAAATAAAATTTAACCGAACTCACCCTTAATTTTGTTGTTCTTACACCCCATCATCACCCCCCTTTTCTTCAAACCAGTCATCTTTCCACCCCCGCACCCCACCCCCGATTTTGGGAACCACTGATACAAGGGTAAACCATCAGATTAATGTAAAATTGTTTCATTACGATAGAATAAGTTCTAGGCTTTAAAAATGTAAGTCCTGGGGTCAATTTGTTTGACCAATAACCCTTTAAGGTGTTGCTCCAACATGGCCACAAGCAACTGACAAGTAAAAGAATATATATATATATATATATATAGATAGATATTGATATATAGATATGTAAAGATATGTGAGACCCCCTTTGGTCGTGACTGACCATGGGATTGCACCTAGAAAGTTAGCCTCCCAGGCAAAATTCCGGGCAAGGTGGTTTATGGAAGACCAGCAGTCGTCCATGGATACTGGCTTTCCCTCTCCATGCCACCAGTGTTATCCAAGGGAAAGGCAAAGGGGCCGATACAGCTTGGCACCTGTGATGTCGAAACTCATTTCTACAGCTGAGTGAACTGGAGCAACGTGAAATAAAGTGTCTTGCTCAAGAACACATACAACCCGGTCTGGGATTCGAACTCACAACCTCACGATCATAAGCTCGACGCTCTAAACACTGAGCCATGCGCCTTCACTATGTCTACATATATATATATATACACACACACACGCACACACCTTGTTCTAAAACTCCACCTTTGGCTGGGTATCAGTTCATCTAGAGATGGGACTGGAAATGGCAAGGTTTTCTCAATGTTAATTCTGTCTTTTTTAATTTTTTCTTTTGATTTTGCAATGATTTTACAAATTAACACACATGCATTTATGTGTGTGCACGCAATTATATGCACACACACACACACACATACATACATACACACACATACATACATACACACACATACATACATACATACATACATATATATATATATATGTATATATACATATGCAGACCTGTTCATAGATCAAGAAAGTTGCTTGTATATATGCATGTATGTTTGTGCGTGTATGTATGTATATATATATGATGATGATATACATATACATACTTACATGCACATGTATACGTGTGTGTATGTATATATATATTCATGCACATGTATATGTGTGTATATATATTATATATACATGTATGTGTGTATATATGTATATATATATACATGTATATATATATATATTCATGCGCATGTATATGTATATGTGTGCATGTATATATATATATAGCTAAACTTGTATATACTGGTGTGTGTGTGTGTGATGATCTACATCGAGTTATACTTTCTTCTTCTTCTTTTCTCCTTCCTCTTCTTCCTCCCACACAGTATACCCCACCTCGCCCACCTCCTGCCTCCCTATCGTCAACGTATATAAAATCGATTCTTTCCCCAGCCTTCATTTTCAAAATTTATGCTGATTAAACTTTGCTACAAATATTGTTTGTCTTATTATTATTGTCATTATTATTATTATTGAGTGAGAGAGCAATGCATGCCACCGAATTGACACTATATGCTGTGGTTCCGGGTTCAGTCCCATTGCATGGCACCTTGGGCAAGTGACTTCTACAATGGCCTCAGGCCGATCAAAGCCTTGTGAGTGGATTTGGTACACGGAAACTGAAAGAAGCCCATTGTGTATATACATGTATATGTATACGAGTAAAACGCCCCCTGTCCAATGGATGGTGCTGAGTTGTCAAACATTTAAACCAAATTTTCTCAAAACAACTTGTCCGACTGTCCCATAGGCCTCCCCGTTGAGAAACACTGTATAAGCCCCAATATACCCATTATGAATACCTGTCTGATAAGGGTACACGAAACACATGCATCACAACTATAGTTAAGTTAAGTTAATTTTGGCTCAAAAAGCAAAAAGCAAGTAGGGGGGGACATGGAGTTATGTACAGGAAGGGTGTTCATACAAAGAGTTCAGGCCACTTGTGGTCAAGAGAGACTTTGAACCGAGCGGTCGTCGGCATCGTCACTATTTCGTCTGGCAGCTTATTCCACGGATCTGCAACCCGGACGGAGAAAGCCCCTCTCCTTCGATTGAGATGAAATCGTTGCAGATAGAGCTTTTCGGAGTGACCCCGCAGCCGACGCTCTGGAGCAGGAGTGAAGAACAGCTCTTTCGAGAGGTTACACTTTCCGCTTATGATGTGAGCAAAAATGAGATCACCACAGCGGCGTCGTTTTTCTAGAGAATAAAGGTCGAGCGTCTTCAGCCTTTCTTCATAAGACAAATATGGTGGCCTTATATCGAGGTAAACAGTGCATGACCTTGCAGGTGGGAATCCAAAAGCACCATTCGAGCGTGATCGCTACCAGCGTCGCCTTACTGGCACTTGTGCTGGTGGCATGTGAGAAAAAAATTTGAGTGAGGTCGTTGCTAGTGCTGCTGGACTGGCTCCTGTGTAGGTGGCACGTAAAAAACACCATTTGAGCGTGGCTGTTGCCAGTACTGCCTGACTAGCCCTCTTGCCGGTGGCACGTAAAAGCACTCACTACACTGTTGGAGTGGTAGGCATTAGGAAGGACATCCAGATGTAGAAACACTGCCAGATCAAGATTGGAGCCTGGTGCAGCCATCTAGTTCGCCAGCCCTCAGTCAAATTGTCCAACCCATGCTAGCATGGAAAGCGAATGTTAAACAATGATGATGATGATGATGAGTAGCCCATCCTTCTCAAAAGGTCCCTGAATAAGGGTTGTTTAAGGATGTTGAAAGAACCACCCATGTTTCCAGAGGTGAGTTATTCAAACCCCAAAGAATCCCTCTCAACACATGGCTATGATGCTCCCCCACTACTTCTGCTCGTGATCAGAGATGCACATATCGTCAGACACTAAGGGACATGCTCAACTGGTTAAGGTCAAACAACTGACAAGCAAATCTGTGGTATTGAGCAGAACATTTGCTGTAGGCCATCTTTTATACCAAGACAAAACAATGTACATGATAACACTTCCAATCAGTTAAGATCAGAAGCCATGAGAGCCATTATTATTATTATTATTATTCTATGTTTGACTTTTGCTTTACATTTGCACAATCTGGCTCCAAGTCTCACCCAGAGACCTCAAGAGACAAGTTGGAAGTTCATGTTGGTGTTATGCCTAGGGTGCCATATATTTGGTTTTGTACATAGTGTTGTTCTAGAGAATGTTTAAGAAACCATAAGAAAATTATAATTTTGTTTTAAAATTCGAGATGCACATATCGTCAGACACTAAGGGACATGCTCAACTGGTTAAGGTCAAACAACTGACAAGCAAATCTGTGGTATTGAGCAGAATATTTGCTGTAGCCCATCTTTTATACCAAGACAAAACAATCTACATGATAACACTTCCAATCAGTTAAGATCAGAAGCCACGAGAACCACTGCCTGGTACTGCATCAGGGCATTTATTATTATTATTATTATTATTGTTGAAGTGGTGAGCTGACAGAATCATTAGCACACTGGACAAAATTCTCCTCTTGAGGTTGATAAATTAAGTACCAGTGAAACACTGGGGTCAATGTAATCGAGTAGTCCCCTGCCCCCAAATTTCAGGCCTCTTGCTTTTAGTAGAAAAGATTGCCATTATCATTATTAAGGTGGACAACTGCCAAAATCATGAATGATATTTCTGCTTCAGCAACTCTTCACTGAATCTGTGTCATGTCATGCTTTGAGAAGACTGCATGACACCCCTCGGATCTTTTCGGTTTGACCGGCAGTTTTTTCTAGCAGTGTCAAATGAAATTGTCACCCATAATTATGACCCTAGTATCGATCTATTGCATTTCAATCTGTTTTAGGGTTAGGGTGGGGGGAAGGGTATCTTTTTTTCTCTTCAGAAATGTAAATAGGTACTTCGTCTGCCGTTACGTTCTGAGTTCAAAGTCTGCTGAGGTCGACTTTGCCTTTCATCCTTTTGGGGTCGATTAAATAAGTACCAGTTCCACACTAGGGTCAATGTAATCGACTTAATCCGTTTGTTTGTCCCCCCATGGGCAATAAAGAAATAAGAATAAATACCAGGTTCTTTAAAAGAAGTCCCGAGGTCGATTTGTTCGACTAAAACCATCCCAGGTGTGGTGCCCCAGCATGGCCACAGTCAAATGACTGAAGCAAGAGAAAAGATACAGTAACCTTTACTGCTGGGAGCCCGGCAACAGATCCCAGTCGCACTGCTTTCCCACTTATGACTAAAAGATTGAAAAAAAAGGGGAAAAAACATAGCCTTGTGATCCTTTATTATTGATGACTTTCAGTATATATACACAGTAAATAGGAAAAGCAAATGGGAAGGCGGTAAAGGTACTGGTTTATTAACAGTAAGGTCTTAAGTTCAAATCTTACTACTACAACAACGGTTATTTTATTGTTTTGTAATTTGTTCCTGTGTATCACACACGTCTTAACTTTGCCTTAGTTTCCGCAGTTGGTTTTGGTCAAGGTTCCGTCCACACTGCTACCGACTTCACACTCAGGTGAAGTCGGTAGAAGTCATTCACCTGAAATTTAAAACAAAGGTAAATAAAACACAAGTAAATAAAACAAGAACAAAATGAAAATAATCTGAAAAAAAATATCTGTCTATTCATTTATAGGCGCAGGAGTGGCTGTGTGGTAAGTAGCTTGCTTACCAGCCACATGGTTCCGGGTTCAGTCCCACTGCATGGCACTTTGGGCAAGTGTCTTCTACTCTAGCCTCGGGCCGACCAAAGCCTTGTGAGTGGATTTGGTAGTTAGAAACTGAAAGAATCCCGTCGTATATATATGTATTAGGTGTAGGAGTGGCTGTGTGGTAAGTAGCTTGCTAACCAACCACATGGTTCCGGGTTCAGTCCCACTGCATGGCACTTTGGGCAAGTGTCTTCTACTCTAGCCTCGGCCAACCAAAGCTTTGTGAGTGGATTTGGTAGACAGAAACTGAAAGAAGCCTGTCGTATATATATGTATTAGGTGTAGAGTGGCTGTTTGTAGTAGCTTGCTAACCAACACATGGTTCCGGGTTCAGTCCCACTGCATGGCACTTTGGGCAAGTGTCTTCTACTCTAGCCTCGGGCCAACCAAAGCTTTGTGAGTGGATTTGGTAGACAGAAACTGAAAGAAGCCTGTCGTATATATATGTATTAGGTGTAGGAGTGGCTGTGTGGTAAGTAGCTTGCTAACCAACCACATGGTTCCGGGTTCAGTCCCACTGCATGGCACTTTGGGCAAGTGTCTTCTACTCTAGCCTCGGGCCAACCAAAGCTTTGTGAGTGGATTTGGTAGACAGAAACTGAAAGAAGCCTGTCGTATATATATGTATTAGGTGTAGGAGTGGCTGTGTGGTAAGTAGCTTGCTAACCAGCCACATGGTTCCGGGTTCAGTCCCACTGCATGGCACTTTGGGCAAGTGTCTTCTACTCTAGCCTCGGGCCGACCAAAGCCTTGTGAGTGGATTTGGTAGTTAGAAACTGAAAGAAGCCCGTCGTATATATATATAGGCGCAGGAGTGGCTGTGTGGTAAGTAACTTGCTTACCAACCACATGGTTCTGGGTTCAGTCCCACTGCATGGCACCTTGGGCAAGTGTCTTCTACTATAGCCTCGGGCCGACCAAAGCCTTGTGAGTGGATTTGGTAGTTAGAAACTGAAAGAAGCCCGTCGTATGTATATATATATATCTCTGTTTGCTTGTGTGTTTGTGTGTCTGTGTTTGTCCCCCTAGCATTGCTTGACAACCGATGCTGGTGTGTTTATGTCCCCGTCACTTAGCGTTTCGGAAAACGAGACCGATAGAATAAGTACTGGGCTTACAAAAGAATAAGTCCCGGGGTCGATTTGCTCGATTAAAGGCGGTGCTCCAGCATGGCCGCAGTCAAATGACTGAAACAAGTAAAAGAGTAAAAGAGTATGGAATTTTAATCAAAGGTGTTAATTTGGATCGATCTGAACAAGAAATTGGTATCAAAGAATGAGGGGTGGTCTCAGACAGGTTGGCACCAAAAGGGTTTAGAACAGGACATACTTCACTGGGGGTAGATCATGCTTCCTAGTGTCTAACTTCTTTGATGATGTCATGCGTCCAGTAAATCTTCCAAAGAATCGGTGCTCATAGAGGTGACGCTGGAGAAGGTGGAGCTGTTGACATCTGTGTTGCTGCTCACTCTCAGTGTGTTGTCAGCATCTGCAAGAAAGACAAATAAATGAATGGTGAGATGTTTGTTTTTTTTTGTTTGTTCCTTCTCAAGCCACGCCTGAGATTCGAACCCGCGATCCCTCGACTGCAAGTCCGCTGCTCTAACCACTAGGCCAGACACTCACACACACACACACACACACACACACACACACACACACACACACATACATATATATATATATATATTGTTGTTTGTTCCTTCTTGAGCCATTTTCCCGGTTGCCTTGAAACTGCGATCCCTCGACCGCAAGTCTGCTGCTCTAACCACTAGGCCGTGTGCCTCCACACACACACACAGACATTTATTGTTGTCATTGTTTGTTCCTTCTTGAGCCATGCTTAGCTCATAAGGACCGGTTTCCTTGGCATATAGGTTCCCCATCTGGACGGGACGCCGGTCCGTCGCAGGTGAGCTGCAAGATGCAGGAGGAAAGAGTGAGAGAAAGTTGTGGCGAAAGAGTCAGCAGAAGTTCACCATTACCTGCTGCCGGAGCTCTTCTTTGGAAACAGGAAACATAGGAAAGTCGAAAGGAAAAGAAAGAAAGAAAAACATTGCCAACAGTCCAGGTGTAGTTACCTTTTTGAAATGATGGGAAATAGACAGACAGACAGACAGACGGACGGACGGACGGACGGACGGACGGACGGACGGACGGACGGACGGACGGACGGACGGACAGACAGACAGACAGACAGACAGACAGACAGACAGATAAATAGATAGACACAGACAGACAGATAGATAAATAGATAGACACAGACAGGTAGATAGATAGATAGATAGATGGATGGACAGACAGACAGATAGATAGACAGACAGACAGACAGACAGACAGACAGACAGACAGATAGATAGATAGATAGATAGATAGATAGATAGATAGACAGATAGATAAATAGATAGACAGACAGGCAGGCAGATAGACAGACAGACAGCAAGATAGATAGACAGACAGACAAATAGATAAATAGATAGACACAAACAGGTAGATAGATAGATAAATAGATAGACACAGACAGGTAGATAGATAGATAGATAGATAGATGCAGACAGATAGATAGACAGACAGACAGACAGATAGATAAATAGATAGACAGACAGACAGATAGATAGATAGACACACAGACAGATAGATAGATAGATAGATAGACAGACAGATAGATAGATAGATAGATAGATAGATAGATAGATAGATAGATAGATAGACAGGTAGATAGATAGAGAGATATGTTTCTTTATTGGCCACACAGGGCTGAACACAGAGGGGACAAAATACAAAGTAGAGCTTTTCTTTTTGGGAAGGAAAGAAAAAAAAGTGGGTCAAATTTTGATCAAAAGGGATCGTGGAAAAAAAAAAGCCGATCAATAGGGGTCGTGTATCACAGAAATGTCAATGTAAAAAGGGAAAACAGACTAGGTTTATCTTTGGAGAGAAAAGCCTATAGAAAAGACCACGGTAACCTTGGGTAATAATGTCATGCAAAAAAAAAAAAAACAGTGACCCTCTTATGCTCAAGCTGGCTCCGTCAACAAGCGTCAGTGGTGTAATGGCTAGCATGGTTGCTTTCCAAGCAGTCAATCCAGGTTCAACTCCCGGCCGATGCAGTTCATTTTCTTTTTGTTGTGGTGCACCTGAGCACTGTATACAATAATTTCATTATTATTATTATTATTATTATTCATATGTGCCATCCTTGCTTCATTCACCCATCTTTTTTTGAAACATTCTCTAGTTTCACTTTCCTTTTCAAGTGATACCTGAAGAAGATGATGAGAGATTGACTCTATCGTTGGAGGGTTCGGCTGAATCCCATCTGTTAGTCTATAGTATTTAATACATGAACCGGTGGATCATCCAGCAGAATGGTAATGTGAAAATTATAAATTATATAGTTTTTTTTGATTTCTTGGGGAGAATGCCAAACGAGTAAAGGAAAGAGATATTACCTTCAGCTGTGGTGGTCGTTGTAATATTGTCATGGGCTCCATTGCTAGAGAGGGGAAAAAAAAAAGGGAAATAATGACAATAGTATAAATATAGTGTGTGTGTGTGTGTATGAGAAAGATAGAGGGAGAGAGAGACAGTGTATGTGTGTGTAAGAGAGTGTGTGTATGTGTGTGAGAGTGTGTGTATGTGATTGAGAGAGGCAGTGAGTGTGTGAGAATGTGTGTGTGTGAGTGTGAGTGTGTGTGTGTTTGTGAGAGTGTGTGTATATGAGAGTGACAGACAGACAGACGGAGTGAGTGTGTGAGTGAGAATGTGTGTGAGAGTGTGTGTGTGTGAAAGTGTGTGTGTGAGTGTGTGTGTATAGGAGAGACAGACAGGGTGTGTGTATGTGAGAGAGAGAGAGAGAGAATGTGTGAGAGTGTGTGAGAGAAAGAGACAGTGAGTATGTGAGTGTGTGTGTGTGTGTGAGAGAGAGAGAGAGACAGTGTGTGTGTGTGTGACATCAACAACCACAAATAGTGAGGATAAAAATGATGATGATGATGATGTGATGGTGGTGGTGGTGAGGTGCTGATGGTGACAGTGTTGTTGTTGGTGATGATGATGATGATAACAGTGTTGGTGATAGTGGTGATGATGATGATGGTGGTGGTGGTAGTGGTGATGATGATGATGATGGTGGTGGTGATGATGATGTTGATGGTGGTGATGATGGTGATGACAAACGACTAAAAGACATTAACCAACCTTTTCGACCCCTGGTCACCCTCGGGCGAGGCAACAGTCACGGCCACGATGTTGGTGCCGAGTGGTCCAGTCTCGTCCGTTGTTTCTCCGCCCATGAGATGATGGCTGCTGCCACCTACAACAAGCAACCGCTCACAAGAAGATGGCTCGTCCCCGACCGGCGCCGGCAGCTGCTCCAGACTGTCAGTGTTACAGTCTCCATCACTATCATCATCCTTGTCCACTGACATCACCGATTTCTCCAAAACGGCAGAGTCATCTGTTTGTTGTTGGTGGTGGTGGCCATCACCCTCTACATCCATTGTATCATCATCATCATCATCAAAGAATAAGTTGTTGTCGTCTTTGATGAGGATGTCCAGCATAGGAGTCTGAGAGTCACTGGGATCACGACTCGGATTCTTTTCCAATATCTCTGGTGATTCTCGTTGTACGATGGCATCCTGCAAGACAGGGGACATTAGGATATTGGGGTCTACCGAGGGACTTTTGGCTGGCGATGAACCTGGATCTTTCATTTGCGAAGAATCTCCACTTTGGTTTCCATTGTTCCAAATATCAGTTGTTGTCTGTGACTGTGTCTTGTTCTCAAAGACCGATACATCATCTGGTATAGGTCGAGCCATTTCTATATTGGCAGCTGTTGCTGGATTAGTAACACAATCTGTATAAGATTTACTTGCAAACGTCTTGGTGGTCACATCTGGGTTGGAATTATATCTTAGTTTGTTGGTAATTACATTCGTATCAGAGTAACATTTAGTCTTTTTGGTGTTATTGACAAGCTCATCGGTAATTAGTGGTTTGTCCAGCACCATATCAGTGCAAGAATTAGATTGTGATGTTTTGGTATTTAATACTGTGCCAGATGTCGCATCTGTGCGAGAATTACTTCTAGATGTCTTGGCAATAATTGTTGTGTCAGATACCATATCTGTGCGAGAACTATTTCTAGAGGTTTTGTTAACAATTGCTGTCTCAGAAACCAGATCTGTGCGAGAATTATTCCTAGATGTATTGGTACTCAACGCTGTGTCAGATGCAATATCTGTGTGAGAATTATTTCTAGACATTTTGGAAATGATTGCTGTGTCAGATGCCATATCTCTGTGAGAATCTTTTCTAGATTTTTTGATAACAATTGCTGTGTCAGATGCCATGCCTGTACAAGAATTATTTCTAGACGTTTTGGTAACAACTGTTGTGTCAGATACAATATCCGTGCGAGAATTATTTCTAGAGGTTTTAGCACTTAATGTTGTGTCAGACACCAGATCTGTGTGAGAATTATTTCTAGACATTTTGGAAACAATTGCTGTGTCAGACACCATATCTCTGTGAGAATCATTTCTAGAATTATTTCTAGATGTATTGGTACCAATTGCTATGTCAGATGCTATAGCTCTGCGAGAATTATTTCTAGATTTTTTGGTAACAATTGCTGTGTCAGAAGCCATGTCTGTGCAAGAATTATTTCTAGATGCTTTGGTAACAATTGCTGTGTCAGACACCATATCTGTGCGAGAATTATTTCTAGGTGTTTTAGCACTCAATGTTGTGTCAGACACCAGATCTGTGCGAGAATTATTTCTAGACATTTTGGTAACAACTGGTGTGTCAGAAGCCATATCTGTGCGAGAATTATTTCTAGATGTTTTGGTAACAACTGCTGTGTCAGAAGCCATATCTGTGCGAGAATTATTTCTAGATGTTTTGCTAACAACTGTTGTGTCAGAAGCCATATCTGTGCGAGATTTATTTCTAGATGTTTTGGTAACAACTGGTGTGTCAGACACCATATCTGTGCGAGAACTATTTCTAGATGTTTTGGTAACAACTGCTGTGTCAGACACCATATCTGTGCGAGAATTATTTCTAGACATTTTGGTAACAATTGGTGTGTCAGATGCCATATCTGTGCGAGAACTATTTCTAGATGTTTTGGTAACAATTGGCGTGTCAGACACCATATCTGTGCGAGAACTATTTCTAGATGTTTTGGTAACAATTGGTGTATCAGATACCAGATCTGTGCGAGAATTATTTCTAGACATTTTGGTAACAATTGGTGTGTCAGATGCCATATCTGTGCGAGAATTATCTCTAGATATGTTAGTACTCAATGCTGTGTCAGACACCAGATCTGTGCGAGAATTATTTCTAGATGTAATTGTAACAGGTGATCTGGTGTCTCTAGCAAATGCGTCGTTATTTCGTCTAAATGAGATTTTATCACTGTCAGGTGTGCTGGCATTATATCTTGATGATTTGGTATGTCTAGCAGGTGCATCTTGCGCCATACCTGTATGAGAGTTACACCTTGGCATGTTTGTAATGACTGCTGTCTTGGACAACATATTTGTATCAGAATTACAGTTCAATCGTTTGGTATTAATAATGTTCTCACCTGGGTGTAAATTACTTTCAGGTGTCTCTGTAACACCAACAGGTGTGGCGATGTTGCTTCTAGGGGTGTTTGTAACATCAACAGGTGTGTTGGCATTGCTCCTAGCAATGTCAGTAACACCAACAGGTGTGGCGATGTTGCTTCTAGGGGTGTTTGTAACATCAACAGGTGTGTTGGCATTGCTCCTAGCAATGTCAGTAGCATCAACAGGTGTGTTGGCATCACTTCTTGGGGTGTTGCTAAGACGTCCTGAGGGGTCGGTAATGTCTTTGTATATATATGCAGGTGTGTTGATATGGCTTCCAGCAATGTCAGTCTCAAGTCTTGGAGACTTACCAAAGCTTCTAGGTGAAGGTGAGTTAGTGTTAAACTTGGGTGATGTGCTAAGGCTTCTCGGTAAAGGTGAGTTAGCCTTAAGCTTGGGTGACTTGGTAAAACTTGCAGGTGAGATACTAAGACTGCTTGATGAATTCGAAAGGCTTCTAGCGTCATTGGTGGGACAGAGAGCTGTATTAGTATTAAGTTTAAGTGCATTTTTATCACTTTCAGGTGTATTGGCATTGGATCTTGGGGATTTGACACAGGTGCTCGATATGTTGTTAAGAAGTACAGGTACATTTACATCAATATCAGGTGCGTTACTATCACTTTCAGGTGTGTTGGTGTCAGATCTAGATAATTTGACACAAGTGTTTGATATGTTGTTAAGAAGTCCAGGTGTGTTTATCTCAATATCATTTGAGTTGCTATCATTTTCAGGTGTGTTGCTATTAGATTGTGATGATTTCACACAAGTGGTTGATACATTGTTTAGAAGTCCAGGTGTGTTTATATCAATATCAGTTGAGTTGCTATCACTTCCAGATGTGTTGTTATTAGATCTTGATTTCACACAAGTGGTTGATGCATTGTTAAGAAGTCCAGGTGTGTTTATATCAATATCAGGTGAGGTGCTGTCACTTTTAGGTGTGTTGATGTTAGACTGTGATGATTTGACACAGGTGCTTGTTATGTTGTTGAGAATTCCAGGCGTGTTGCTATCATTTTCAGGTGAGTTGCTATCATTTTCAGGTGAGTTGCTACCATTTTCAGGTGTGTTAATGTCAGACAGCGAAGATTTGATACAAATGGTTGATGCATTATTTAGAAGTTGAAGTGTCTTTATATCAATATCAGGTGAGTTGCTATCACTGTCAGGTGTGTTACTATAAGATCTTGATTTTACACAAGTGGTTGATACATTGTTAAGATGTCCAGGTATACTTATATCAATCTCAGGTGTGTTGGTATTAGATCTCGGTGATTCAACACATCTTGTAGATGTATCGTTATTATCTCCGGTTGTGTCTATATCACAATTAAGTGTATTGTTATTAGGTGCTGATGATTTAGTATATCTATCAGGTGTATGATAAAGCTCAGGTGTGCTGCTATCAGATCTGTCAGGTGTGCTTGCATTAGATATTGGTGATTCAATGTATCTAGGAGTGTTAATATCACTGTCAGGTGAGACAATATTAAATCTAGGTGAGATAACATGACTAACAGGTGTATCATTATCATAATCTCTAGATGTGTCTATATCCACATCAGGTGTATTGAGATAAGATCTAGGTGATTTTGTTGGTTTAATAGGTATGTTGTTAGTATCTTCAGGTGTAATTTCATCATTGTCAGGTGAATTAGTACCAGATCTAAATGCTTCAGCGTGTCTAGTACATGTCTTGTTAAATCCAGGTATGTTTGTATAACTGTCAGGTGTGTTAGATTTCACTCTGTTAGGTCCCGGCGACTTAATGTGTCTGGAAGATGTATCTTTATGTGCAGGTGTGTTTGTACGACTGCCATGTGTATAACGAACAGATCTAGGTGAATTAGAAGGCTCGTTAGGTGTGTTAGTATTGGACTTCCTCTGTGTGCCATAATTAAACACAGGTGAGTTAGTAAAACTGCCAAGCATATTGTCGACATTGTCTGAGGCTGTAGGAGCAAAAGCATTGACGTGTGTCACGCCGCCACCACCACCACCACTACCATCGTTACCATCACCACCATTGTCATTATCATCACCATCATTATCATATTCATCGTCATCCTCATTGTCACTGTCACTCTGCGAACACGAACAGACACAAACATCAAGCCCCTTGGAACTATACGCAGGTGAGCGACCATTATTCTGGTCCATGGGTTGACCCACAGGTGTAAAACCAATATCCTCGTTATCAAACAAACTACTTGATGTCGACGTCGACGTATCATCATCGGATACATCGTCGCAGATCTTCGACGGAGAGAAATCTCCCATCATGTCAGTCGATAGCCGAGTCGGTGAGTCCCGGGATGATAAGATGATTCCAGTGCCACTGGTTTTGCCATTGTTCTGGTTAGGGGTTTCGCGGCTCGGTTCTGATAAGTTGGATCTGGAATGTTCTGTCGGAGTTAACTGGTTTCCTGCTGAATCATTGAAGTAACTTTTGTTAGGCTTTGGGCTTGCTTCCTGCACTGAAAATAAATACAAACATATATAATGTTTGAAAATAAATACAAAAATATATAAATTTTTTTTCTTTACTACCCACAAGGGGCTAAACATAGAAGGGACAAACAAGGACAGACAAAGGGAGTCAGTCGATTACATCGACCCCAGTGCGAAACTGGTACTTTATTTATCGACCCTGAAAGGATGAAAGGCAAAGTCGACCTCAGCGGAATTTGAACTCAGAACCTAACGACAGACGAAATACCGCTAAGCATTTCACCCGGCGCGCTAACGTTTCTGCCAGCTCGCCATGCCCCAGCATGGCCACAGCTCGTGAGCTGAAACTAGATAAAATAAAAAAAAATAATAATACAAGCAAAACGCCCCCTGTCCAATGGATGGTGCTGAGTTGTCAAACATTTAAACCAAATTATCTCAAAACAACTTGTCCGACCGTCCCATAGGCCTCCCCTAGGAAATGACACTGACCAAAGAAAAAAGAAAGATTAAAATTTTGTTACATAGGTACAGCTGTGGCCTGTGGTAAAAAGCTTGCTTTCCAGCCCCGTGGTTCCAGGTTCAGTCCCATTGCGTAACACCTTGGGCAAGTGACTTCTACTATGGCCTCAGGCCGACCGAAGCCTTGTGAGTGGATTTAGTACATGGAAACTGAAAGAAGCCCATTGTATATATACATATATGTATCTACGAGCAAAACACTAATGGAAGGTGCTGAGTTGTCAAACATTTAAACCAAATTTTCTCAAAACAACTTGTCCAACCGTCCCATAGGCCTCCCCTTTGAGAAACACTGATTTAACCTAAATTTGAGACACCAGCAAGAGAAGAAATAAAGATAGACTTTTTTTTCTATTCCAAAGAAAAACGATTTTATTCACGCAAACATGCAACCGAAGAGTTTAAAGTACCAGTAATGATAAGGCTGTTGACTGGGAGAACACAAACATGGTTTAAACAGTAAGCTTGGCAGGAAAGAAACGTGCCTTTAAGCAGTACAAAAACAACAAAAACTGGAAGGTGCAGTTATGTACAGGTTGACGGAAGAAAAGCAGGACAAAAACGGCTTTATCGATCGCATTCTCACCTGGAATCGATTTTTGTAATTTTTTCAAGACTTATCCATGCCCTGATACCGTCAGTATCTACATATCAAATTTGAGCACAATCGGATGGAGGATGCCTGAGATCCTAGAAGACACACACACAGACAGAACGGATTTTATATAATAGACTAGCTTAAAAGCTGCACTCTGTGAAGACTTTTAAGCTAGCTTCTGTGGAGGGCTAAATGGGGCTACAACTCAAAACTAAAGAGAGCTAAATAGTATGACTATATACGTCTGTAATGACTATATGCTCCGCTGGTATTTGATAAGAGGTCAAGGACAGATGAGAATTAATTCTGTAATGCAAATCGTTCTATTGTTCCAGTCCCAAGTTGAATTCCAGTTGTTGGCCAAATTTGTCCCAAAGTACTTATCTCGACGTAAAATTAACGAAGCGGATGTTGTTTATTTCCCCCTTGATCTTTGACGCCATCTGACAAACGCCAACCAAGATGGTATGAATCAGCCAAGCTTTACCTGCTAGAAATAGCAACCCAAATGCTTTTAAATCAGATCCCAATGCTGGATGTTCAAGAACTAAATGAAGGGCAGATTTTCAATCCCGAGATCATCCTGATTCCGAGAAGTAATAATATGTCTGTGTAGAGCAAATGAAGACTGGGATACAGGGGTCCCAGACGAACACCAGCACCACTACTACCACTACCAAACCACCATCACGACAACCACTACCACTTCTGATACCACTGCCACCAACACTACCACCAACAGAATCACCAACACAATCACCACCACCACCACCATCACAACTACCATCCCTACCACCACCACCATCACAACTACCATCCCTACCACCACCACCATCACAACTACCATCCTACCACCACCATAACTACTACCGCCACCACCACCAACAACAATGACACTACCACTGCCACCATCATAGCTACCATCCCTATCACTACCACTGCTGACGCCACCACCATCACCACCAAAATCACCACCACCACCACCACCATCACAACTACCATCCCTATCACTACCACTGCTGCCACCGCCACCACTACCGCCGCCGCCACCACCGCCACCACCACCACCACCACCACCAACACAATCACTAACCACCCTGACACAATCGCAACGACTACCACCACTACTACCACCGACACCATTACATCCACGACCACCAACTAAAACAATGACACCAACACCAACAACAAGATAAGCAACATGAAACCAACACCTTAAAATGACTCACAGATGTCACTAGCTGTTTCCACTGTCTCTGAGGGATCTTCACCAGAAGTCGTTACGGTTCTGTCCGTTGGCGCCAAATCCAAATCTGAGATGTCCTTGTTCCGACCGTTGACATCGATTCCAGCATTAAGTAGAGAATGTTCTGAATCCTTTCTCGTGTCACCTAATTGGTAAACAGGCAGTTGAGAGTCTTGTTTAAGCTCTTCAATGCTGGACGATGCTTTCTTTGTGGGGTCCGACTCCCTATGACGATGAGGAGAAGACAATGACGAGGAAATGGTTACAGGAAAAGAAAATGAGACATTGTGAGTTCAAACTCTGGACGGGGCTACGAGATTAATATATTCTCTTCACAACACAGGCATGGCTGTGTGGTAAGTAGCTTGCTTACAAACCACATGTTTCCGGGTTCAGTCCCACTGCGTGGCACCTTGGGCAAGTGTCTTCTACTATAGCCCCGGGCCGACCAAAGCCTTGTGAGTGGATTTGGTAGACGGAAACTGAAAGAAACCCGTCGTATATATGTATGTATGTATGTGTGTATATATATATATATATATTATCATCATCATCGTCACCATCATCGTTTAGCGTCCGTTCTCCATGCTAGCATGGGTTGGACGGTTCAACTAGTGTCTGTGAAGCCAGAAGGCTTCATCAGGCCCAGTCAGATTTGGCAGTGTTTCTACGGCTGGATGCCCTTCCTAATGCCAACCACTCCGTGAGTGTAGTGGGTGCTTTTTACGTGCCACCCACATATATATATATATATGTATATGTATATATGTATACACATACACACACACACACATTCACACGTACACACACATACACACTCACACACACATACATACACTCACACACACATACACACACATAACACATGCATTCACATACACATACACACACACATTCACACTCACACACACATACACACACACACACACTCACACAAACACACATTACACTCACACACATATACACGCAAAAACTATAGTGTAAAAACAAAATAAATAACAAAATAACAGTAAAATCCAAAAGCAAAATATAAAAAAAAACCTATTCCACCAACCTGTTGAAAGACAGCCCCTTAAAAGGGATCACTGTCCGAGAAGCTGACCCTTCTGAACCAATTCTTTTTGCAAACATTGTGTCACTGGGGACAGAAAGGGGTCGCTGATGGGTTCCCTTGCCCTCGTCCTTCTCATCATCGCTCTCTTCATTTTTTCTCAAATAGTGTCTTCTCTCTCCACTGCAGAGATAGAAAATCGGTAAAAGTGACATTGCTCTGTGTGTGTGTGTGTGTGTGTGTGTGTTGGAAGGAAGAAGGAGAAGGAAAAGGTGTAGAGAGGTCATCAACAAGAGGCGCAGGAGTGGTGGCTGTGTGGTAAGTAGCTTGTTTACCAACCACAAGGTTCTGGGTTCAGTCCCACTGCATGGCACCTCGGGCAAGTCTCTTCTACTATAGCCTCAGGCCGACCAAAGCCTTGTGAGTGGATTTCGTAGACGGAAACTGAAAGAAGCCCGTCGTTTATATGTATATATGTATATATATATAGATACATACATATATATATATATATATACAATTGCAGCGTGGAAGGTGTTTATAAGCCATTTAAGAAACACACAAAAGCCGTTCGATTCACTTCAACATTTGAAGTGAATCGAATGGCTTTTGCGTGTTTCTTAAATGGCTTATAAACACCTTCCACGCTGCAATTGTTTTCGTTTCAGCACACAATCTCAGATCAAATTACTTGCTATGCGAGTACATCTCCGTAATATATATATATATATATATAGGCGCAGGAGTGGCTGTGTGGTAAGTAGCTTGTTTACCAACCACATGGTTCTGGGTTAAGTCCCACTGCGCGGCACCTTGGGCAAGTGTCTTCTACTATAGCCTCGGGCTGACCAAAGCCTTGTGAGTGGATTTGGTAGACGGAAACTGAAAAAAGCCCGTCGTATATATATATATATATATATATATATATATATATGTATGTGTGTTTGTTTGTGTGTCTGTGTTTGTCCCCCTAGCATCGCTTGACAACCGATGCTGATGTGTTTATGCCCTCATCACTTAGCGGTTCGGCAAAACAGACAGATAGAATAAGTACTGGGCTTACAAAAGAATATGTCGCGGGGTCGAGTTGCTCGATTAAAGGCGGTGCTCCAGCATGGCCGCAGTCAAATGACTGAAACAAGTAAAAGAGTAAAAGAGTAAGAGGTCGCAGGTTCATTCCCTATTGCCGGCATTTGGAGAAAAGCACTGCACTAGGCTTTTGCTGTCTGAGACCCAATAATTCTCATAGGCTGAGCCCACCTGGCAGTGAGTAGGTGCCACACTGCTTTTAGTATAAACAGTTTAAAGGTGAAATAAAACAATTAAATGGAACATTTAACATTGTCAGGATACAGAAGATGTCATCAAAAAGAGAGAAAAAATAGTCTAATGAAAAACATTACACACACACACATGCACACACACACATACACATATATATATACATATTTATATCATCATCATCATCATTGTTTAACGTCCGTTTTCCATGCTAGCATGGGTTGGATGGTTCAACCGGGGCCTGGGAAGCCAGGAGGCTGCACCAGGCTCCAGTCTGATCTGGCAGTGTTTCTACGACTGGATGCCCTTCCTAATGCCAACCACTCCGTGAGTGTAGTGGGTGCTTTTTACGTGCCAGGGGAGGCTGGCAACGGCCACGATCAGTTGGTGCTTTTTACGTGCCACTGGCAGGGAAGCCAGTTAAGGCGGCACTGGCATCAGCCACGTTTGGATGGTGCTTTTTACATGCCACCAGCACAGGTATCACAACTACAATTTCCATTTGATATTTATTTTGATGTTGATGTACTTGACTCAATAGGTCTTCTCAAGTACAGCAGGTCACCCTACGATCCAAGGTAAGCACAGCAGTCGTCCTGCGATCCAAGGTACTTTGGATGGGCTGGGGCTGCTATGTGAACCTGGTGCTTCACACACACACACACACACACACACACACACACACATATATATATATATATATATATATATATATATATACTATATATATATAATATATATATATATATATTATATATTTATATATACAGTAAGAATATTACTGAGAGATTTAAAACAAGTTGCTTGTCTCTATACAAGATCAGCAACTATGTGTCACCATATAATGCCAGTCTGTTACAGGGTTGACCCTTTATAAGAGTGGACTGGAGGCAATGGTAAATGAAGTGTCTTGCTCAAGACCACAATGCAACAACAGTCCGGGAATCAAGACCAGAGTCTTATAATCATGAGTGCCACACCTTAGAACACCATCCATGCACCCTCACACACACACGCACGCACATACACATGCATATGCATACACACATTCACGCACACATTCATGCACACATATACCAGACATTCAAACACAGATACACACATATTCACACACACATTCACACATACAGACGTATATACACATACATACACACACACATGCACACATGTAAACACACATGCATTCACATACACACACACACACATTCACGTGTACATACTCACATACACACATATACACACATACAGACGTATATACACATACACACACACACACACATGCACACACATGCATTCACATATATTCACACACATACACACATACACACATTCACACACACATACAGACGTATATACACATACATACACTCACACATAAACACACATGCATTGACATACACACACACAGACACATTCACACGTACACACACACACACACACGCTCACACACAAATATGCACACATTCACACACACACACACACACACACTCACACACATACAGACATACAAGTGGAGGACGTATATATTAGTGATAATGGCAGAATGGTTAGCACGCCGGGCGAAATGCTTAGCGGTATTTCGTCTGCCGCTACGTTCTGAGTTCAAATTCTGTCACGGTCGACTTTGCCTTTCATCGATTAAATAAGTACCAGTTACGCATTGGGGTCGATATAATCGACTTAATCCATTTGTCTGTCATTGTTTGTCCCCTCTGTGTTTAACCCCTTGTGGGTAGTAAAGAAATAGGTATTTCCATGGAATGTTCTGGAACAAATTGTAAAAGCAATTAAAATTTCACATGGATAATGCATATTTTTCAAATGGTTTTCCTGTTGCTCTGGTCTTTGAGTGAATCACCAAACCTATTCTTTATTCCTGCATTGATGAGCTCTATATACAAATTGAACATTGGCATGGAGAATTATTTTTATATCCTTGTATTTGGCTACCCGTGGTCTGATCAATAAGTATTCAGACTGTTCCTATAGTAACGAAGGTAAAGCTGCTTGGCACAAATTGACCTTGAATTCTGCTGTGTATGCACACTAAGTTTTAATGTTCTAGCTTGCTTCCGCTGTTTACAGCAACGATTGGAAGAAAGGTGTGTAGCGTGTGATTGCCGCATTGATCATGACAGAGTAAATTGAGCAGAAAATCTGCATCAAATTTGACCATAAGCTTGGCAATACCTACTCAGAGGCCCATGCAAAGTTTACGTTAATCTCAACACCTTCAAGGAGATCTTGTGCAACTGAGACCTGAGTGTCATTTTGGTCAGCTGAAAGCAGTTTTGGCACAAACTTGATAGACACACGTCTCATACCCAAATCTTCAGAGATAATGGACAGAACTGAACCGTGACTAATATGCACATCCTCTGATAACTCACGGATGGTGATTTGATGATTTCTCCTCACAGCTGCACGCACATCTGCGATGTTTTTCTCAGTTCTGCTGGTTGTGGGTCTCCCAGAATATTCGTCAATATTGACTTTTTTTTACCATCTTGGAAACGTCTAAACCACTCATACTCTTGAGTGCATCTCAAACACTCCTCTCCATACACTTTCTACAACTTTGCATAGGCCTCTGAGCAGGTATCACCATTTAGTAAAATAACTTAGCTATCATTAAGCTGGTGTTAGGAACATAAATTGTGACTAAGGTTTGGTGGAAGATTTTAATTCAGAACTTATGAAAACAAGACATTTGTACAATAGAGCCAGAGGCTGTTTCAGCCAGGTTGGTATCAAAAGGGTTAAGAATTGTTTCTCTATTATATATTTTAACCCTTTTGTTACCATATTTCTGTTGAGATGCTCTGTGTTTCTTTCAATTAATTTTAAATATAACAAAGAATTTAGTAAAATAACTTGGTTATCATTCAGCTAGTGTTAGGAACATAAATTGTGACTAAGGTTTGGTGGAAGATTTTAATTCAAAACTTATGAAAACAAGACATTTGAACTTAGAGCCAGAGCTGGTTTCAGTCGGGTTGGTATCAAAAGGGTTAAGAATTGTTTCTCTATTATATATTTTAACCCTTTTGTTACCATATTTCTGTTGAGATGCTCTGTGTTTCTTTCAATTAATTTTAAATATAACAAAGAATTTAGTAAAATAACTTGGTTATCATTAAGCTAGTGTTAGAAACATAAATTGTGACTAAGGTTTGGTGGAAGATTTTAATTCAAAACTTATAAAAACAAGACATTTTACCACAGAGCCAGAGCCGGTTTTGGCCGGGTTAGTAACAAAAGGGTTAAGAGACAAGTTAAACGAAATAAAATATCTATATTTATTATGTGTTATTTACAACGAACCAATATATAAACCGCTCTCCCTCTCTCTCTCTTTCTCTCTCTTTCACACACATATTGATATTTTAGAAGTATCTTATCTATCCGCAGAATTAACAGGTAATCTATTCTGTTCATAAATACTCTGGGAGAGTTCCGCTAGAAGGCTTTATAATCTATGCTGTGGTCTATCATATGGCCGACGAAGATAGGGAAACTTTCCCTGTCTCTTGCTATCAGTGGTGAGTGACTGATAGGAGGCTTTTGGTGTTACAGAACTGCAAGCGTAAGAAAAAAAAAAATGTTGATATTTACTTTGTGTCATATTTACAAATCTCTATTTAAAAACGTTCTCTACCTCACAAATTCTACAAATGCCTCATCTAATCTTTTACCTCTTTCAGTTATTAGACTGTGGCCATGCTGGGACATTACTCTTTTACTCTTTTACTTGTTTCAGTCATTTGACTGCAGCCATGCTGGAGCGCCGCCTTTAGTCGACCAAATCAACCCCAGGACTTATTATTTGTAAGCCTAGTACTAATTCTATCGGTCTCTTTTGTCGAACTGCTAAGTGACGGCGATGTAAACACACCAGCATCGGTTGTCAAGACACAAACATACACACACACACACACACACATATATATATATATATACATATATACAATGGGCTTCTTTCAGTTTCCGTCAACCAAATCCACTCACAAGGCTTTGGTCAGCCCGAGGCTATAGTAGAAGACACTTGCCCAACATGCCACACAGTGGGACTGAACCCGGAACCATGTGGTTCGTAAGCAAGCTACTTACCACTCAGCCACTCCTGCGCCTTTTTTTGCTGCAAATTTTTAGTCAAACAAACCAAACCCCATGCACCAATGCTTTCTATGTGGCACATAGGTTTTAGGGCCTCAATTCTGTAGTGGTGGGTGGGTTTTCTTGAGTACAGCAATGCACCACATATCTTCATCCTCTGTCATCTCCTTCATATGGTCCAGTATGTCGAGATCGGCCCTCACTACTTCGTCCTATGTTTTTTGGAGGGTTTCCCTGTTCCTCAACTTCTATCCACTTTAAGTTATTGGCACTTTGTTATGCAACTGTCCTCATCCTTCTGCATCACATGATCAAACTATTACAGCCTCCTCTCTTGCATACTGTATCTAATTCCTCTTACGTGCAACTCATCTTTCAATGCATCAATGCTTTGTTGCACATGTACACTGACATCACACATCCAGCAGAGCATCCCAGCCTTGTCCCTCTCCAACCTTCACATGCCCTCCATAGATAGGGCCTATGTCTCACTAGTATAAGGCGGCAAATTGGCAGAAATGTTAGCACGCCAGGTGAAATGCTTAGCGATATTTCGTCTGCCGTTACGTTCTGAGTTCAAATTCCGCCGAGGTCGATTTTGCCTTTCATCCTTTCGGGGGTCGATTAAATAAGTACCAGTTATGCACTGGGGTCGATATAATCGAAGCTATAGTAGAAGACACTTGCCCAAGGTGCCACGCAGTGGGATGGAACCAGGAACCCAGAACCATGTGGTTGGTAAACAAGCTACTTACCACACAGCCACTCCTGCGTCTATCTATAGAATTTATATTAATGTATTTTTTCATAAATAACTGAGTCTGGCAAGCAAATATATCCCCATCAGTTAATCCATACAGCACCATTTTCTTAATCTTAATCCCTTTCGATGCCAATAGGCCCGAGACCACCTCTGCTTCTATGATATGAGATTCCTGCAAAACCCTCCATCAAAATTTCATGGTAATTTATATAATTTATATTCAAAATACCATCTTATTCCTTTAGCATTCAGATTTATCCGGTCAAATATAATCCTTATTTATTCACATTGTTTTGAATTAATCCTGGATTATCTCGTAGCTTCGAGACTTCAATGATGTTTCCCTCTTCGCTGCTCAGAGGCACAAGCACTTTCACACCCATCTACACACATGATGGGAACTTTTCCCAACCAAATCCAATCACAAGGAATCATGCTCTGGTTTCTATAACTTCGGAAAGTTGAACTATGAACTTTCCATCCCCTTATTCTTTTACTCCCTTCCTCTATGTCGTTATCTTATTAATGTATACCACTTTCCTTTTCCCTATTTGTCTCTGATGATGGAATATTCCATACTTGGAAGTATCCCGGAAACAGCTGTAAGACTTTGAAGATTTTAATTAAAAACTTATGAAAACAAGACATTTTACCACAGAGCCAGAGCCAGTTTTGGCCGGGTTAGTAACAAAAGGGTTAAGAGACAAGTTAAACGAAATAAAATATCTATATTTATTATGTGTTATTTACAACGAACCAATATATAAACCGCTCTCTCACTCTTTCTCTCTCTTTCACACACATATTGATATTGGTAAAATGTCTTGTTTTCATAAGTTTTGAATTAAAATCTTCAAAGTCTTACGGCTGTTTTGGGGATATTTCTGATTATGGAATATTCCATCATCAGAGACAAATAGGGAAAAGGAAAATGGTATACATGAATAAGATAAGGACATAGAGGAAGGGAGTAAAAGAATAAGGGGATGGAAAGTTCATAGTTCAACTTTCCGAAGTTATAGAAACCAGAGCATGAGTCCTTGTGATTGGATTTGGTTGGGAAAAGTTCCCATCATGTGTGTAGATGGGTGTGAAAGTGCTTGGGCCTCTGAGCAGCAAAGAGGGAAACATCATTGAAGTATAATGATATTGTATACGACTTGAGATGTTTACCTTGCCTTAATCTTTACTGCCCTGCTTAACAATTCCATATCCAGTGCATCGGAAATCTGCAATGGCTCCATAACTACCGTCTCGGCTATAATCTTGGAGCCCCAATTATCCGTTTCAGCACTTACCTAGTGTACCTGATCGTTTAGGTCACCTGTGAACTAAACCCCCATATTTTGCGTATATATACTCTTTTTACTCTTTTACTTGTTTCAGTCATGTGACTGTGGCGATGCTGGAGCACAGCTTTTAGTCGAGCAAATCAACCCCAGGACTTATTCTTTGTAACCCTAGTACTTATTCTATCGGTCTCCTTTGCTGAACAGCTAAGTTACGGGGACATAAACACACCAGCATCAGTTGTCAAGCGATGTTGAGGGAACAAACACACACACATCCACATATATATGTGTATACATATATATATATATATATATATATAATATATATATATATATATATATATATATATACACATATATACGACGCCCTTCTTTCAGTTTCTGTCAACCAAATCCACTCACAAGGCTTTGGTTGGCCCAAGGCTATAGTAGAAGACACTTGCCCAAGGTGCCACGCAGTGGGACTGAACCCGAAACCATGTGGTTTGTAAGCAAGCTACTTACCACTCAGCCACTCATATATACATATATATATATATATATATATATCCACATGCAGTATATTCATTTGTGTGTGTATGTGTGTATTCAGGTGGTCAAAGGCTGTTGGTTAGACAAAGTCTGTAAAGCGAAGGAGAGAGACTCACCTGTAATAAGAATTGCAACTGGAACACGCTCGACTGGAACTGAATAATGGAACAACTTGTACTCGTCTGTGAAGATCCTACAGAAACAAAGTAACAGATGCATGTGAATATGCGCATATACGTGTGCCTGTACGTGTGTGTATTGTATATATATATATATATATATATTATATATATATATATATATATATATATACCGGAGTAAACACATAAATGTGAAACAAGGTCGAAAAAAGAGTACTCAAATACCAGTGGTAGAGTAATATGCTTTATTTTAAGCAGCAGAAAATTCAACAAAATCTGTTACTCTGAGTTTCTCGTTGCCGTTCATCAGACAGTTTTTGCTAGAATGGACTATTCTAGCAAAAACTGTCTGATGAACGGCAACGAGAAACTCAGAGTAACAGATTTTGTTGAATTTTCTGCTGCTTAAAATAAAGTATATATATATATATATATATATCTATATATATATATATATATATATTATATATATATATATATGTGTGTGTGTTATATATAATATAATCAAAATAAGCAACAATTATATCCGAGGTAATGTGGTACGATCGTTTCATGCTACTTCATTTTATTAAACACTGTAAGAATTATATCAATTTTAAAATGTTGAGCAATCTTCAGCCATATATAGAAATTTTCCAAACAAATGGCCAATACACATTCTTATTCCATATATATATATATATATATATATATACACATATGTATATATATATATGTGTACACATCTATCATAGGCACCTACATATATATTTATATATACACACACAAACACATACATATATGTGGTTGTGTGTATGCAAATATAAATATATATGTATTATATATATATCCTATCCATGCTAGTATGGAAGGCAGACGTTAAACGATAATGATGATGATGATATAGGTATGTATGAATGTATGTAAATAATATTAAAATAAATGCACCCTTTTAAAGCCTAGCCAGGCTCATGGCCCCGGTTTCCCGGTTTCTATGGCGTATGTGTTCCTCAGCTGGATGGGGCGCCAGTCCATCGCAGCGTTACTCATTTTTGCCAGCTGAGTGGACTGAAGCAACGTGAAATGAAGTGTTTTGCTCAAGAACACAACGCGTCGCCCGGCCCAGGAATCGAAACCACAATCTTACGGTCATGATGCTGACACCCTAACCACTAAGCCACGCGCCTCCACATGTATGTATATAAGACAATTATAATGAATACAGAGATTAGTACATCTACATATTTTGTATTCCCTCAGTCACTTATACGGCAGATTTGATTTAAATTTGTCCGACGCACGTTTCTGCGGTATAAAGGACTTGGCAGTCACATTTGCATCCAGCTGTTTCCGGCTGGTGAGCAGCCTGTGCAAATTTACTCAAGGTCTGTCCATGGAGGTGATCTGAAGAAAACTAAGCAATCCCAGGTTCTCTTTTACTTGTTTCAGTCATTTGACTGTGGCCATGATGGAGCACTGTGAGCAAATCGACCCCAGGACTTATTCTTTGTAAGCCTAGTACTAATTCTATCAGACCCTTTTGCCGAACTGCTAAGTTACGGGCACATAAACACAGTGGCATCGGTTGTCAAGCAACATTAGGGAGACAAACACAGACAGACACACAATAGCTTGCTTACCAACCACATGGTTCCAGGTTCAGTCCCACTGCGTGGCACCTTAGGCAAGTGTCTTCTACTATAGCCTCGGGCTGACCAAAGTCTTGTGAGTGGATTTGGTAGACGGAAACTGAAAGAAGCCTGTCACCTATGTGTATATATATATATAATATATATATATATATATATATATATATGTATGTATGTGTGTGTGTGTATGTTTGTGTGTCTGTGTTTGTCCCCCCAATATCGCTTGGCAACCAATGCTGGTGTGTTTACGTCCCTGAAGCAATGAGATAATCCCTGATTAATCCAAAACAATGTGAATAAATAGGTGTTACTTTTGATTGAGGAGTCTGAATGCTAAAGGGGTTAACACAAGACTTGGGTTAAACATTTTTTTCTCCGATGTGTCATGTTCACAGATGGAATGTTTTTGATCATAGGTCTGCTCAATCAGGGCCAACCTGGGGCTAAATAACATTAGTACAGCATTACAGGATACCGTAAATCGTCGAGTATAGTCCGCCCTTGAGTATAAAACGCAGGGGATTTTTAGGGGACTGTACCTCTAAAAAACCTAAACCTTGTGTATAATACGCACCCCTTCTCTAACTTGAGTCAAGGAGGTCTATATAACGTCCTTAGTTTGTAAAACTGTATACGGTAACGTCCTTTATTATTATTGTATATATAACATAATGCAAACGTGTAGCTTTTTTGTGCATTTTGTTTGCAGAAAATAAAGAAATAACAGTAATAACGTTTATAAATGTTTTTATTGCAAGTTATGGATGATTCTTTTAGGAATTCATTGCTTTCAGGCTTAGCTTAAGTATTTTTCGCGCCCGACATCACAAAATGTGTCTGAATAAACATTGCCGACAGCAAATAGAGACTCGGACATTGCTTAGAAAATATTTTTCATTTTTAACCTTGTGTATAGTACGCACTAGGGATTTTGACCTTTAAATTTTGGGGGGAAAATGCGGATTATACTCGAGGATTTACGATACTTCAATCATAAACTTACATCAACAATATCATCATTGTTCTGGTTTGCAGATGGTACAGCTTGGGTTACCATTTTGTACAGAGAAGTAAAAGACACTGATTCCACATCACCATCATGGTTCTCTTCTCCTTTTGTCAGCAGAAAAGTGGAAGAAAATTTAAAGAAAAGAAAATATGAAATGATAAAACAAAAGTTAAAAATTTTAAGATAATTAAAATAAATTTTTTTAATTCTCAAAATCAGGAAGATACTTAAACATGTCAGATTCTGAATTTTAAAAAGAATTCCTTTAATCTTTTAATTGTAAAATTAAATTACTTGGTTATTCCAGTAATCTATCTATGTATCTGTCTATCGATTTATCTTGCTCTCTCTCTCTCTCCTCTCCTCTCTCTCTATATATATAGATATATATATATATGTATATGTATTGTATATATATATATGTATATATATCTATGTATATATATATTATATATGTATATGTGTGTATATATATATATATATATATATACATATACTTATATATATATATGTGTATATATATATATATATATATACATACACACACCACACACACATATATATATATATATATACATACACACATATACATATACACACACCACACACATATATATATATATATATATATACATATATATGTCAGCTCTGGTCTAACTGTCCAACCCATGCCAGCATGGAAAATGGACATTAAAGGATGATGATGATGATGATGATGATGACGAAAATGTTGACGATGATGATGATAATGATGATACTGGTTCTGTTGCATTTCTTTGTATCTATTTGTCTATTAATTAGCCATTAAATCAATCAACTAATCCAATTGTTTAATTAATTGTTTAGTCAATCAACCACTCAGCTAGATTTGTCAAAATCCTTTCGTTGCCATCCAAACCTGGTATAGAGACAGCGCATCATTGATGATGATGTCCGGACGACAAGGAAAGGACTTTGGCAAACCTAGTCGACTGGTTGACCAAACAATTAACCAAACAATCAATTAGTTAATTAGTTAAATATTTAACCAACTGACAGAAGGGCACCACTAGGAGTGGAGCCTGCAGCTTAATTTGACTCAACACGGGGAAAATCACCCGGTCCGGACACCAGTAGGATTGACAGATCGATAGCTCTTTCTCGATTCCGTGGGTGGTGGTGCATGGCCGTTCTTAGTTGGTGGAGCGATCCGTCTGGTTGATTCCGATAACGAACGAGTTTAACCAACTGACAATCAAATATTTAAACGAAGTAAAAGAGAACCAGTGTGTGTGTTTAGCATTGGCATAATGACCCTCCCAAAAATGCAAGAAAATTTATTTCATCTCATCGGTTCACAAAAACAAAATATAAGGCAATAATTGCTTACCTGATACAAGAGAATTTCCACCATTCTCCATCTCTTCTGGTTTATGCTGTGTCTTAGATTCTTCAGCCTCTGCAATTGTTTCTTGTTCTTCTTCTTCATTTGACTGTGACTTAGTGGCACATTGGTCTTTACCTGTAGAAGTATCCTCTTTTGTCGACTGTAGATGTTGCTGGGTGTCACCAGATCCGTTCTCAACGATGTTTGCATCTTCAGCAGTGACATAGTTTTGACCACCACCACTCAGCTGCGGGGTTTGACCCTGCCCCGTCTCATCAGCGATGTCCTGCCTTTCACCACTCGAATCAACATTGTCTACAGACTGCGGAGGTTGCTTCCCGTCGTCAAGTTGTGATTTGCGACTTGAGGGTCATATTCGGAAGGAGACTTGACATCACCGATTGGTTGAGGAGTTTTTTGCCTGTGTTGTTTGAGCATGATGCGTTCGGCATAGGTTAAATTAGTGTTTGATGTTGTACACAGTGACACTAGCTGTTGGTATTGATTCTTATTCTTCATGTCAATTTGCACACCTGTCAAAAGGTAAACACTGCATCAATCATCTATATATATAAAACTCAACTTATGTGTCTGTGTGTGTGTGTCTGTGTGTTTAACTTCTCGGCACATCTCCTCTTAGCCAACAAATCGTAGAACCACCAAAAATGGGTCACTTAAAGTTTAGGCGAATGAAAATTGAACTGGGCATTTTCTGTTCCGAAATTCATCTCGCAAGTGCAAAAATCGATAATGTGTTTGTTTAGGCCTTATCCCATGCATTGAATAGTGAACTTTACTCAGTCAGCTGTTTGACGTGAACTGTGTTCACCATGCGTGCAAGCATGCGTAAATTGCACGAAAAAAAAAATCAAGATATAAAAATGAATCGCCGTAAACATTGTAGAAATTCGGCAAAGAAATGAATTTTCGGGATGTAGCCTGGAGGGTTTTTTCGTATTAATTGTTTGGACTTTGTGAACTCATACCAATTGTTTTTGTAACATTTTTAACGCTTTGAATTAAATGTGAACATTTTGCGTTGAGTTTGCAGTTTGAATCACTTTAACCAAATTTTAGCAGGCCGGATTTTTGATCATCACGATACATCGCCAGCGACTCCCTGAAATCCCTGTTGAGAAATCTATTATATTTTCTCTTTTACTCTTTACTTGTTTCAGTCATTTGACTGCGGCCATGCTGGAGCACCGTCTTTAATCGAGCAACTCGACCCTGGGACTTATTCTTTGTAAGCCCAGTACTTATTCTATCGGTCTCTTTGCCGAACGGCTAAGTGACGGGGACCTAAACACACCAGCATCGGTTGTCAAGCAATGCTAGGGGGACAAACACAGACACACAAACATACACACGCATACATATATACATATATACGAAGGGATTCTTTCAGTTTCCGTCCACCAAATCCACTCACAAGGCATTGGTCGGCCCGAGGCTATAGCAGAAGACACTTGCCCAAAGTGCCACACAGTGGGACTGAACCCGGAACCATGTGGTTGGTAAGCAAGCTACTTACCACACAGCCACATATAATAATACTTTGAATGTGACACCTGAGAAAGAGTAAAAGTAATTATCCGATGAATGACAGGTATTACTGCTAGTCTTTTTATATAATTTTATTCTCTTAATCGCTTCAGTCATTATACTGTGGTCATGCTGGGGCACCTATCTTGAATTTTTAGCCAAATGAATTGACCTCCAGTACTTACTCTTTGTAACCCTAGTACTTATTCTATCGGTCTCTTTTGCTGAACCGCTAAGTTACAGGGACGTAAACACACCAGCATCGGTTGTCAAGCAATGCTAGGGAGACAAACACAGACACACAAACACACACACAATTATATATATATATATACATACTATATATATATATATATATAATATATTATATATATATATATATATTATCTTTACTTGTTTCAGTCATTTGACTGCGGCAATGCTGGAGCACCGCCTTTAGTCGAGCAAATCGACCCCAGGACTTATTCTTGTAAGCCCAGTACTTATTCTATCGGTCCCTTTTGCTGAACCGCTAGTAACAGGGACGTAAACACACCAGCATCGGTTGTCAAGCAATGCTAGGGGGACAAACACAGACACACACACGCGTATATATATATACATATACATATATATGATGGACTTCTTTCAGTTTCCGTCTACCAAATACACTCATAAGACTTTGTTCGGCCCGAGGCTATAGTAGAAGACACTAGCCCAAGGTGCCACACAGTGAGACTGAACCCGGAACCAAGTGGTCCGTAAGCAAGCTACTTTTTTTTGCTTGTGTTGTTTCAGCAGTCAATTTGCACACCTGTCAACAGGTAAACACTGCATCATTCATCTTCTTATATAATTGCTTATTACCTTACTCGTTTCAGTCATTACACTGTGGCCATGCTGGGGCACCTACCTTGAATTTTTAGTCAAATGAATCGACTCCAGTACTTTTAAGCCTAGTA